>NC_092036.1:30870230-31170230 GCF_003086295.3 Arachis hypogaea | reverse complement strand
TTGATGCAAGAATTGCTTATGAGCCACTTCATAGGGGATCTGGCCAGTTAATTCCAACAGCACGACGAGTGGCCTATTCTTCCTTCCTTATGGCTACCCCTCAACTTATGGAACCAGTATATTATTATTTTTAGCTTATCATGATGGCTGCATATCAAATGTAATTGAATGTAATAAGTATTTGGTTTCTCTTTGACTAATCCATGGTCATATTATTTGCGAAGGCTGTGCATTCAAGCTAGTAGTAAGTTGATTTTCATGTCTTATACCATAAATTTATTTACTTTTTGACTGGTTACAAACTGATTTGGAAGAGGAAAAGGCACATATAATTGCCAAGTTACAGGATACTTTGCAGGCAATACAAATACAGGTAGATGAAGCAAATACCAGATCAGTTAAAGAGCGTGAGATAGCACAGAAAGCCATTGAAGAAGCACCACCAGTTATTAAGGAGACTCCTGTTCTAGTCCAAGACTCAGCAAAGATTAAAGAAGCACCACCAGGTTCTTTCTCTTTTTCTCTTATTAAACTTGCAACCCCAAATCGAAAGTCACTAGAACTAGACCAGATGTTGAGGTGAGCTTCACTTGTGAATTTGTTACTTGAGATGAAGAATACACTGTATATAGATTATATTGTCACTATTTTTTTATTTTTGTCAGAATTTGATACTTGGGGAACAGATGAGAAATAAAAAAAATATAAGGAGGCAGAGAAGCCTGAGGCAGAGGATCAATTCATGACCCCACTATTTGAATCAATGGACACAATAATGATGAATGGTTTCTGTACAGATGAGGTTCCAATTTTAGAACCTAATTAAGCAACCTTATTGTATATTTTGACTTAATTAGAGGACAATAGTTGATGTATTAATACACTTTATTGATGTATGGTTGTTACTTATTATTATAGTTGATGTATCAACACTTTGTTTATATTTTGAATTATATTGACTTGCTTGTTTATAGTACTTTTCTTTTAGTTTGATAATATGATGAATTTGTTTATTTTTGAAATATTATAAATATTCGAATACAAATTAGATAAAAATTTGTATTTATTAAATTTGTATTTATTTTGTATGAAAACAGGTTTATTTTGCAATGAAAAAATCTAAAAAAAACTTATTTTACCTTACTCACGGATTTACAGACGGATTTTCTGTCTGTATTCAGAATTTAGAATGTTTTTTCAAGGTTTCAATTACCGACGAAAAATTCATCGAAAAATCTGTCTCTAGTTACAGATAGAAAATTCGTCGAAAAGTTTGACGCTCGGAGAAATGGAAAAAAAAATTTACAAAGGGAAGATCTGTCGGTAATTTACCGACGGAAAAAATCTGTCGGTAAACAGTTTTTGATTAGACTTTTATAGAGAGACAAAATTCGTCAATAATTTCGCCAGTAACTAAAAATTCGTATAATATAGATCAAATCTATTTATAAATCTGTCTATATTAAACAATTTTCTAATTATAAAAATTCGTTAGTCTCGTGTCTCAATCATACAAATCTAGGTTCCACGACTACAAGAGGTAATCCTATAATCTCACCTCCCGAACAAAAGTATTTGCGAGTATCTTTATTAAGAAATAAAAAATAATAATAATTAAAGTTCTCGTAATAAATAATTATAAAAACATTATCATATTGGAGAAAGAAAATAATAGGCAGTGTATGTGTCCATACTCAATATCGCCACCTCATCTGGATTTGGTTCTGACCATAAATTTCGGTAAAAATTATTCATAAGAATAAGAATGCCTCTTTTATCAAATGATTATGGAGCCAAATGTTCATATGGACAAAAAAGAACAGGATCAAAAGCTTTGTAGACTAAGATAATCATTTAAACTCTCAAGTCATTTGGCAGATGTCTAGAGATAGTGGATAGTAGTTGACCTGTATAATTTAAGCTAACATAAAAAAAGTGTCTATCTATGAAATTATCGTCCTCACCTCCGAAAATCTCATTTTTGGGTAATATATATAAGATTTATTAGTCTTTTTTATTTGATTATATATATAATATCATAAATATATATAATTTTACATGTGCATATATGTAATAACAAAAAAAAAACGTCCCAATAAAATTGAACTGTGCATTTTAAGAAGAGAGGATAGATTCCATGTTTTAATATAGGGATCGATTTTATGAATGAGGAGATCAAGAAATAATGTTCCAGCCACTTTTCATGTATTGCACCCCACTATTTGGTCACAAGAATGTCCAGAAACCACTACCGTTTATTTCACCGTTTTACTATGTATGAACACCTCATCTTGGTGGTTGAATCACCCCTCATCTTTTGCTCAACACAATGCCACCTTTAACCCAAAGTTTCAAGCTCAACCACGCAAGCAATACCTAAGCTTTGTATGGTCAACCTCTCTTACATGCCAACTTTCAGTCTCTCCCCAATAAATAGTCCTCAAATTTTAGCTTTCCATGCACACAGACTTTCTCCACTTGACTCTCTAGTTCATTCTATCCATCTCTTAAAAACCTTAAAAAAAAAATCTTAAAATTAATTTCATACACACTTAGTGTTTGTTTGAACACCATTAAATCGATAAAAAAATATTTTTTAATTAAAAAATATTTTTTTATTTTTTTATGTGTTTGGTAAATTTTCTAATAATAAAAGTAAAAACACTAGAAAAATAAAAAATATCTTATTTTAAAAAACTATAATTTATATCTTTTTTAAAAGATCTTTTTTTAAAAAAAGATATTTTTCACATAATAAATGAAAAAAAAATATTTTGATCTTATTTTATCCAAATATAATTAATAAATAAAAAAAATTTTTTATATGAGATATACTAAGGCTGCAACTTCCTATGCTGCTGTAAGGCCTTGGTCTGCCTAGGATCATTCCTCCTTTTCATCGAAAATGACGCGGGATCTATAGGCTCCGTCCAGTTTAGGATTTCGATATCGGGCTACTAGCTGTAAGGCTCTGGGTTTTTTTCCCAGCCGCTCTTTGCATTGAATAGGTTGTTCTGAGCAGCTCGGGAAGAGATTCACATAGAGACTTTTGCTAAGATATCTAAACCTAAAATCATTTTTATTTTTATAAAATATCTTTTACGAAAATGAGGTCCAAACAAGCCCTTAGTTAATTCTCAACCCTTCTCTACAGTTCAACCTCCCACTTCTCACCACAACAACTACGAATACAATATCCTTTCACCTCATACAACACCTTAGTTACTCATACAACCATTTTCTTGAGCACCCAAGACCAACCATTTGCACCCAAACCACCACTACGTTTACTTCTTCCTTCTTCTCATCCCTTCAACTTTTAGTTAGTTATTTTTTCAACTCATATTAAGAGATACTAAGAGTTGATAAATCCAAACTTACTCTTAAGAAGCTAAGAAAGAAGTCAACATATATGGAATTTTCAAGTGATTTTTGTAAGAACAGTGATTTCTTATATGTATTTATTTATTTTAAATTTAATGTTTGGAGTTATTTGAAGGAATATTTGATATTGTATAAATGAGTATATAGCACTAGAATATGCATTTAGGGTATTTTGTAGGTCAAGGAATGACAAAACAATACTTTATGCACTTTCACAGATAGAGGGTCCATTGTGAGATCGATTCTCACAAAGAAAATTTTCAGTCATGCATGCACGAAAGGATTGATCCTCTCTGGTAACTAAAGGATCGATCTTCTACTTATAAAATCACCAAAAATCGTGATTTTAATGTTCTAAATCTTTAAGGTGAATTCCAAATACGTTTCTTTGACCCAAAATGATATTTTACAACTCCAAAAACCTAATAATAACCTCATTATCATGTATTTAAAGATTTATGAATGAAAATGATAATTCTCAAGGCATTATAATGAAAGAAACGGACTTTGTTCCAATGTTATACAAAGTTAAGGTCTGAGTTGGCTACTGGTACATTCATACTCATTTTCATGGACAGGCTAGGGCCGGAATCGGTTGTCGGTAATGTCAGTTGAGAGATTGAAAATCAACTCGTGAGCTCATGGCCAAACATATAGAAAGGCATGTGATGTATGCTTTGTATAATTGTGTGACACTATATGATAATTGATAACCTAGATGTTGATTCTTGAATAAATGATATATGATGTATTTCACTAATCTCTACTACTGTAAATCATGTTGCAATTCTGAATTCTCACCCTTATTGCTTTCTTGTGATGTACCCTTTCTATTTTGAGATTATACAGAAGCTGGCCCTAATGGTGTTCATTGAGTTGTCTTAAATCAAAGAGTTCTTTGTAGATTTTACCACCAAAAATATGTACATAGTAAGAATACCTCACATCCACTTCTTTCCAAGAATCTCTATTGAGTCCTCTTTTTGATTCCATCGCATAATATGACTTTTTTCTTATCAACCTACATACGAATCCATATCGTCGCTCACCAACACCCACAACATATTGTTCTCCATTAACTCATGACTCATCTCACCAATCCTCCACACTAGCTAGCACATATTAATCATTGGATAAAACCTATACCCAGGACCACTTGGAGAGGCTCTTGCTTCCTTTGTTTAAAAAGTTTCTCCAACATGTTCTGAAGAGAATCCTTTGAAAACCTCATCCGCACTACCAACTAGCATCAACTAAAAGCCCTCCTAAGAGTTTTATATATTCACTTTAGTTGTTAAATGTTTTAAGGATTTTCATATTTTATTATAGCATTTATACTTAAGATTATTATTTTATGCATGTGTGGTTTATGTTTAATGAATTACGAATTCACCCTTTTTTTTCATATGTATTTTTTACGATATGCTTAATTATAAAATGGTCAATAAGATACTCATGCATTAACTAAGTTTAACATCTTACTTAATTTAGCATTTTAAATGTTTTACAAGTAGGAGTATTACAATATACACTTAATTATGATATTCATATTTGTTAAATATTTCAGGATGTATTATTTTTTATTATATTTAAATTATAATATTTTGTTTATTTTGTTATAGATTCATTAATAGATGATAAACTAAAACGTAATAAGTAATTAAATTATTTATAATAAAATATATATATATATATTATTGATATAAAATTTTATTGTCATCTTTTTATGTATATGAGTTTGATCAAAAGTATAAGTTATAATGAATAAATAGAGAATATATATAATTAATAGTTTTTTATATATAAATAAAATTTATACGAACTATAAATTATGTTGATGTTATTTAATTGGACTCGTAAGTTTGAACTAGCGCATAAGGTTTTGAACCGAATTTAATTCTTACAAACATGCTCTATTTGGCATGGGTTGGCTAGTTGGCTTAGTTATGGCCTAAGTGGTATATTTAATTATTGGGAGCCACTTAAATAAAGATGTTAAAAACGTCTTTTTCTAAAGATGTTTTTTAAAAATTAAAATTTAACACATATAATCAGTTAAATTATATTATTTTTATTAAAATTAGAGTGGACAAATCAGTTTAGCACAAAAATTAATAAATTAAATTTTGAATTGGTGTAAATTAATATTTTTTATAAAAAATTACTATAATATTCCTATTATAAAACACAACTAAAATATCTCTGTTATATATATATATATATATATATATATATATATATATATTAATTTTAAAAACTTTAAATTCTAACCTTACAACAATAGAGAAAAAAGGCTAGAATTTAGGATTTTCAAAATTAATATATATAATAAGAGTATTTTAATCATTTTATATAATAGGGGTATTGTAGTAATTTTTTATAAAAAATAATATTAATTTAGACATATTCAAAATTTGATTCACTATTCATTTATCAAATTAATTTTTCTGACCTAATTTTGATAAAAATAACATAATTTAAATTATTATATGTGTTAAATTTTAATTATTAAAAAATATCTTAAAAAAAAGACGTTTTCTGCGTCTTTATGGAAGCATCCCCTTAATTATTTATATAACATATTTGGTCGTGTAATTATTAATTATTAATAACATATATATAATGGATTTTCTTGTTATTAGATGTAATGGTGATAGAACGAGGGCCACTATTTGGAGAAGAAAAGAAATTGCAGACAGATTCAAATCACGTATTCATTGATTGAATCATTTGTTAAGAACTGAGAAATTAAAGAGGGAAGGATGCAAACGGAAGGCGAATTGAATTGAATTTGGAATCTTTTCGTGTGGGATCAAAAATGGCGGGAGTGTCAGTGTCCGCTCTTGCGAAATACAAGCTTGTGTTCTTAGGTGATCAGTCCGTTGGAAAAACCAGCATCATTACCCGATTCATGTACGACAAATTCGACAACACCTACCAGGTTTGTTATTCTTTTTCAGATCCAAGATCATGTCTTCGTTTCTCAAGTAAAACTCTGATTTTATTATTATTATTATTATCATTGTTGTTGTTGTTGTTGTTGCATGGCTTCTTGTGTTTAAGTTTTGATATTCTTCTTGGAGATTAGGAATTGGTTAGGTTATACTGAAACCACTGGTTACTGGCCGGTGATGGTGAATTGGTGATTTACCACGATTTTCTTTTTTTTTTTTTTTAAAAAAAACTTGGTTTTATGATATATAGCAGAGAAGGTTGAGGGAAATGATAGAGACAACAAATTATAATGGTTTCCTGCATGGGTTCTTGGGTAATGAAAATGAAGTAATGTTTGTTTACTAGTTTTTCATTTTTTATTTCTCTTACATTTAGCAACACACGCTCCTCTACCATTTGATACTGTGTGAGACCCATTTGACTTGGATCCAACAGCCTACCAATAATGCAGGCTTGTGTATGAGACAAAAATGATTATGAATGTGGTACCTTAACGAAGATTTTTGTCACCATTATTATATATTCTATTTACCGCATCATAGTTTACATATCATTAATTTGCTTTCCATTTTTCAATCTGGGTTATTTAGATAATTCTTATTTTTTGTTTTTATTTCAGCCAAATTCTTGATAATTCTTGTTGCAATATTAAGATACAATTTGACTTCTAGCATTTATGTGCATTTTATGTCTTTGGCTAATAAACAAACTTATTTTTCCTTTTTTTCCAAATAGGCTACAATTGGTATTGATTTTCTATCAAAAACTATGTATCTTGAAGATCGAACCATTCGGCTGCAGTTGTGGTAAGTTATTGCATGCTCATTTTGGAAATTCTATTGGGAGGTAAATGGGATGGTATTTGTTAACAAATGAAAGAAGGAAGGATTGGGTGGTTTTCCCTCCTATTATATGGTCTTAATAGAAGAGATAAGGGGACTGTCGTTGCTACTATTGTTACCATTTAATCTTTTCACTAAAATAAAGGATATACTAGAATACTGAATGTTGGAATCATGCAGTGATTTTAGATAACAAAGTGTGATTTCCCCTTATCCTAAGTGAAGAATGTAAGCACAGGATCTTATACTTTAAAAACACATTCACCTGTATACCCTTAGGGATATGTGGTTTGTAGAATATTTTTAAATTCTTGGGGACTTACACTGAAAACACATTCCCATATAAGATATTTTTAGTGTAAAATTCCCGGAATGTATATGCATTCAACGAATCACAGGCCCCTTGGTTCCTTTCCATGTAAAATAAAAAATCTCCATGGAGTTGAGGAATCTACAACCGCTCCCTTCCATTTCTTTCTATTCTTACATACTCCTAATCTTTATTTTATTTCTTTTGTATGTCATACTTTATATTTGAATGACATCAAGAAATTTTTCTCTATATTGTACTCTCAAGATGTGATGTTTAATGTTTACTAAAATCAACGCTCTTTCATTCTTGTTTTGGAAAATTCTATCCATTTGTATTAAATTCATTGACTTCTGTTTTGTAGCTTTTTAATCCTACTATAATGTGTTTGTAATGGCTTTTGACTATTATTATTTAGTATTTTCTCATTTGTTCATCTGAATTCTACTTGAAAGCATAAAATAGGTTTTGAAGTTGATTAATTTATGAATCAACTAAACATGGTGCTACTTGTTATATATATTGTGTGCTACAGGGATACTGCTGGACAAGAACGATTCAGAAGTCTTATTCCAAGCTACATTAGAGATTCATCTGTTGCTGTCATCGTCTATGATGTTGCAAGTAGGGCATTTATATCATATTTTCTTCTCAACTATCTTTTTTTCCCCTGACGGTCTCAACTATTCCATTCTTAACAAATCATATCTGCTTGCAGCTTTTATATCAAAACAGAGGTTTTTAGTCTACTAAAGTTATTTTTGTTTGGAACCTTAATTAGTTTAAAATGCTTTAAATAGTTGAGTTTTTCATTTGTAATTTTGCTTCCAGAACCTAGAAATAAATAAGACTTATTATCCCTGAAAGGAATATATTTATGCATCTAAGTGGCATATATAGTAAAGTCTTCCGTTTCCTTCTTATGTAAGTGATTCCCGTTTAGCATGACTGAAAATTTCATTTTAAAAATCTAGAAAACAGAACCCTTACACTCATTTTCATCTAAGTTAAGCACCTTAAAATGGATTGCATGCTAAAACTCATAAAGCTTGAGGATAGAACAGTTGACCTGCGTTCTCTTACACTATTTATGTAAGTCATTAACATTGAATCAATGTATCTGAATAAAACAGTATCTAGTAGACAAATATACTAATACTAGGATGTACTAAAATGTGACAATGATAGAGGAAGAGAATGGAAGGATTATTTTCTTACCCACCTTCTTGGATCCCTAGAGATGAAATTACTCATGCGTACATGATATTTGTTTGTTTTCTAGATTACTTTGATGAATGCTTTTTAATTGTATACTTATTCTTATGATATAGGCCGTCAGACGTTCCTAAACACAGTAAAGTGGATCGAGGAGGTGCGCAGTGAAAGAGGCAATGATGTTATTCTTGTTCTTGTTGGCAACAAAACTGACCTTTTGGACAAGAGGTAGATGCTAATGAATGTTAGACTGACATGAAAATAAATAGCTTTGGTTTTTTGTTCTCTTTTGTCTAAGATCAATTTGATTGCAATTTTTTTTTAAATGGCCAATTCAACACTTAGGGCATGTTTGATTCAAAGGTGAAAAGAGAGCCAGGCAGGATTCATTGATGAGTTTCATCCATAGTTTTTACACATCAAACATATCCATACTTGCCACATTGTTTCCTAACTAGGTGTTAAGCTTGGGACGTGTTATGTTTTGGGTAATGTCTCAAGAAGACAAAGAACTCCGAGGATAAATTAAAATATGCTTGGAGAAGGGGTCAAACAAAAGCTTTAAAGAAACTTTTTATGCTTCCAAAACAAAGGAAAATCAAAGAAATTCTTATTGATAATTTTCAAGCTACTTTTTGTATCTCCCAAGAGAAAAGAGACACAAGATACACATCTCTACCATCTCATTGTCTTCATCATTTTTAATAGTTTGGCCATAGAGAATTTTTCTATGTGGGATAACAGCCTTTGTTAACTTCTTTTACATTTTTTTTTTCAATTGCTCATTTCTAGCACAGTCATATCCTTAGAAGCAATATTTTTTGCTTAAATATACAGGCAGGTCTCTACAGAGGACGGGGAAGAAAAGGCACGTGAGCTAAATGTTATGTTTATTGAAGCTAGTGCAAAAGCTGGTTTTAACATAAAGGTAACTAAGTCCCTCTTCTTTTGTCATAGAAAATTAATTTGATTGTTTACCATCAGGTTGAACATTTGAGAATAAGTTGTTCACTGTGGCATAAACATTGGTAAATGTATTTTTTTTATGATTAAGCATGGAAGAAAAAATAGATAAAATCTTGTATTTTCAACTATATACCTTATGGACTAGTGTGTTAGGTGTCCTTCAATGAAAGTGAAAACTCTTTTAAATAGATACATTTCCAACCTTTGTTTAGCACTATTTTATTTTATTTTTATTTTTATTAAGTACTATTTGTTAGGAAGATTATTTGGAGAATGATTTTAAAGGATGTATCATTCAAAAGGCCACCAATTTTAGTAACCAGAGTAACACCATTTGCCTCCATGTATCTTTATTTATTTATTTCATATTCTATGGTGTTGGACTTATTTATACTACTTTATCTCAAACCAATGTAATATATTTAGGCTCTCTTTCGTAAAATTGCTGCTGCGTTACCCGGAATGGAAACATTATCTTCCTCGAAACAAGATGATATGGTCGATGTCAACCTTAAAACTTCTGGTGGTAATGATTCTCAAGCTGAGGGTGGTTGTTGTTGATCCTGCCTTGTCTTCCAGTTTTTATTTATTTATTTATATTTATTTATTATATTTGTGTATCTGTCTGCTCCATCCTGCCTTGTTTTTGGATGTGTTTGCTTCATATTTGTAGAAAAAAAGGTTCATTAGTCTTTTTAGACTTTGTTAGCATATGCAAGAGGAAAACAAATTAGAGAAAACAAGTGAAGATTCGGCGGTGACAAATTTGTTCTCTCTGTTATATGACTAAATTAATTTAATTGAAAGAATTTTTGTAATGATCCCGGATACTTTTGATATTAGAAGATAAATTATCATCTTTTATGTATTATTACTAAAGGTTTGTGAATGGCCTGAAAAAAGGATGGTTGAATCTATGACCTCCTTTTTTAATTTTTTTTGGGTTTTTGCTTTTTACTAGAATAAAAATTTTGTTGTTGATGTTTCTGTTAAGTTGAAATTCAGGAAATAATTTTATTTTGTTTTTTCACAATGTGTTTAAGAACAGAGCAACTATTTACTTTTGGATAGTTGTGATTTTTGAGAAATATACAATGTAGGAGACACTTTTATTTTGTCTCTTAACGAAATAAAACAAAAGAAGAGTATAGAAAAGAAAATCACACAGCCATGTATCCTGGTTCGGCCACCATGTGCAATGTGACCTACATCTAGTTTCTCCTACAACAATGGAGGAATTTTCACTATCTTTTACAAAGATTATAAATACTAATTTTTCTAGGATTCAACTCAATTTTTTATGGGACAAACCCAACTTCTACCCAAGATAGATTTGGCTTGGTTCACTCTTTAATCTTGCAATCACTGAGTGCTCACCCAACTTAGCAAGAGAATCTCCTCATGATCATGCGTACAAAACAAAAAAAAAATACAAAAGAGTTTTGACCTAATTTTCTGACTTTTTCTTATAAATCTCTTTACCTTTTTTTTTCAATGACTTTTACTGATTCCTTACTTAATGCCTTTTTCCAATTGAAAAGAAACAAAGAAAGATGAATACTGAAAAACAACAAATTTAATGTAAAACTCTGAAGGAGAAGAAGGATTAACTTGAAAGTTATGAAGACCCAAATTTGTGTGTTCACTCCTTAAATCAATCTCTAGCCATTTACCCTTTTAATAGAAGAGTAAAGCTTTCAAAATTTAAAACTTGGCTTTAACATCTTTGACTTCTTCTTCCCCAAATACATCAGCAACAGCAGCAACAACGCAGAAGACAGCAACAGTGATTAAAGCTAATCATGCAAACAAACCTTGCTGTTTCTATTTCATCAATTTTTAATATTTTTTAAAGATCTGAGTCGTTCATTAATGCTTTGACTCCAAGTTTCATTTTTTACTCTTGATTTGTAACAAAGCTTCATAACCTCTACTTTCTTCAAATTTTCAATTCAGTGCTTGTAGGAGGAGAGTATTCATAACAAGTTACCAATGAAGTATCAAGATGAAAAAAATTTTCTGATTTACCTCTTGATTTCATCTTAGTTTCTGAATTCTAACTTTTGACTTCCTTGAATTTGGTAATCCATTTTTTCTTTTTCGATTTGAACCTTAGTCAGACTTCCTTTTTCTTACTTGCTTTGGTGAATTCTTCACTTGTGTAAGAAAAAAAAAAAAAGAAAAAGAATGAGTTCATTTACTTTGGTTTTAGTTTAGATGGAAGGGAGGCTTTCCTCTTTTGATAGCAACCATTTTAATGGATTATAGTGAATGAGTCAATTTCTTTGATCATGGGATTGGACTATCATTGGGTCTTGTTGGCTTGTTATTAAACATGTTTGGTTTCTATAAATTACTGCACAATAAACAAACTTAATCACATATAATTGAACTTTTAACCTAATAATAATAATATTTAATCATCATTACTAAATTTGTTATTATTTCTTTAAACTCAACCATTACATAATAAGTATTTTTTGCACATTTTTAACATATAGAATAATAATTTACTTAATACCCAATTTTTGATAATTTTTTTAAAAAGGTGTTACTTTATTTTATATTTTATAAATAAAAAATTATATATTCATATTTGTAGTTTTTAAAAATTAAGAATACTTTTAAAAATTACTAAAAAAGAGTTTTTAAAATTGGTTTATGTTTATATTAAAATTAAAAAATATAATACAATTTTAAATATTAATAAATATTTAAATTATTTTTATATTGATGTTTATTACGATGTCTTAAAATTTTTAAATTTATTTTACCAAATATAATTGTTAGTGTTTGTGTTTAAGTCATTTTTTGTGCCAAACATTGTTATAATTTTTAAAAAATTATCGTTCACAAGCCATTTTAATAAACTACTTTGAAAAAGATAAACACTTTACCAGATAAAGGCTAAATACACACTACAGTCTCAGGGAATATTATGCCAATATTTCTTACGTTTTATAGTTGCATGAGAAAGGATATAATGCGATCAATTAATTTTCTAGAATTTAATTGAAATATAATATTCTACATTCAAATTAAAATTGTAAGAAAAATTATTTTTTGTGTTAAATACAAATAAAATAATGTTACACATTTAAATTTTTTTATTAACTATGTTCAATTAAGTTAATCTAATATAATAAAAATCAGTTATAATTAATATTATTCTAAATTTTATTATTTAATTTAGTTAAACTTTAGTTTATAAAAAAATTTAGATGTATATTATTACTCATAAATATAATTAAGCTTATTATGCGATAATTATTTCTTGTAGTTATTCATATTCAGAAGCGGATTGATGGGAGTCTAAGGTGGCTATAATCCCTCAAGAGTTTTCAAAAAAATTACTAAATAGTAATAATTAATAATATTAAGTATTTTTTATATATGATGTTAAAATAAAATGGGCTGCAGAATCTTGTAATTTTTTTTTGGGTTTAAAAACAGGGTAAAAAATCCAAAAAGAGAGAGCCCTAGTTACAAATTAAACGGGATAAAGTTATCTCTTGTTCATCATAAGACAAAAAAGCTACTATCTTATTTGGAGGAGTATCCAAAAAATAGAACTTAGTATCTAATTTTAAACTTTTACATGCTAAGCAATCAGTACATTTATTGCCTTCTCTGTAAATATTTACAAAAAAATATTTCATTATCTGTTCTTTCAATTGTGAATATTTTTTATCAAGATATTTGAGTGATTTTTTTCTATTTTTGGAGTCTTTGATGTTCTCTATGAGTCACACTCCACTCTAACGTTTTTCAAAATCATAGTCCAAGTAACTAAAATTTGTAATATGTATTGGGTATTTGGGCTATTGTTTATTGGTAGCCCATTCTAATAATTAATAAAAATAGTTCTATTATATTAGCCCAATAGGTAATAGCCCATTTTATTAATTAAATTAGTACTAGTACATTTTTTAAACTTTTCGCGTGTCAGCACACACTTTTCTCTTTTTTAGTGGCTCCCATTATAGATTTGTGTAGACTTTTGGTCTTCCCATTCTAAATTTTCAATTTTCTTTCCCTACAAGATCTATAAAAAAAAATCATTAAAAAAAAAATTTGAAATGGACAACGAAATATTAACCATTGGATACACAACAAAGACTCAGAGGTATATCTCAATTTTTTTAGGTTAATAACAATGTCAAGTATTATTTACATTATTTATTTAAATAATTAATTTAATTTTTTTATAATGGACAATGTTCAAAGGTTGAAGTGAGAGCAAAATTCAATAGACTTATTTTTGGGTGAGACTTGGAACAAAAAATAATAAGATAAATTAATAACTTTATTTTTTATTATTATACATTTGTGTTTCTAAAATTATTTGTTATTGCTCAATAGGTTTACTATTTTTTTTTAAAAAATAACATATATGCAATTATTTTTATTTTTTTTTAATTCAGTTTCAGATTCTTTGAGTAATATTCAAAATATAATTGAACAACCTAAGATACAACCTGTGACACAACATGTTGAGCAATATATTCAACCACCTGCTTCCAAAATAACAAGGACTGTAAATCAAGTTAATATTGATACATTGATGCGTGATCCCGGAAAGCGTCCGCGAATTTGGAATTATCCTATCAATCAACAAGATGAAATCCATAGAGCATATATAAAGTTTGGACCATATCAATTTATTATGGATAAGTACCCTCTTTCTGGTCTTGAAAGTCATCCTTGTCGTTTCAGAGCTCATTGGTTTAAGAGTTTTTCTTGGTTAGAATATTCGCCAGAAGTGGATACTGCATTTTGCCTTCCATGTTATTTATTTTCTAGAAAATCAAGTCCATTCACATCAGGAGGATTTCGCAATTGGAAAAAGTGAATAATGGAAAGGATTATGTTTTTATCTCATGTGGGTAAATCTCTTAATTCTCCTCATAATATTGCTGTTAAGTCTTGTAAAGATTTGCTTAACCAATTATGTCACATTGACAAAGTACTGGCTAAGCAAATTTCACAACAAGTTTTAAGAAATAGATTGCGTCTTAAAGCCTCTATTGATACTACCAGATAGTTAACGTTTTAAGCTTGTGCTCTTAGAGGATATGACGATAGTCATGAGTCTCAGAATCGAGAAAATTTTTTTGAAATGTTAAAATTATTAGCTTCTTACAATAAAGAAGAGGATGCAGTTGTCTTAGAGAATGCTTCTCAAAATACAATATACACATCACCTTTTATTCAAAAGAAAATTCTACATGTTTTTGCTAGAAAGGTGCAAAATAAAATTCGCAATGAGATTGGTAATGTAAAGTTTTGTTTGATTGTTGATGAAGCTAGAGATGAATCTAAAAGAGAACAAATGACACTTGTTGTTAGATTTGTTGATAAGAATGGATTTGTCAAAGAAAGGCTAATAGATGTTATTCAAGTCAAAGATACTATTTTTGCTACTCTTAAACAAGAGATTTGTTCTGCATTATCTCATCACAATCTCAACATTCAAAATATTCAAGGTCAAGGGTATGACAGGACTAGTAATATACGTGGAGAGTGGAAAGAGTTACAAACTTTGATTATTCAAGAATGTCCTTATGCATATTATGTTCATCTCTTTGCTCATCAATTACAACTAGCTTTTGTTGCTGCGGCTAGAGAAGTTGTTGATGTTCATGCTTTTTTCCAAAGTTTGAGTAATGTTATCAATGTTGTGTGCTCTTCTTGCAAACGCAATGATGAATTATGATCTGCTTATGCAACTAAAATTTCTCATTTAGTTTCAACTAATCAAATTGAAATAGGAAAGGAAGCTAATCAAATTGGCACATTAAAAAGATTAGGAGATACCAGGTGGAGCTCTCACTTCAACTCAATTTGTAGCCTTTTATGTATGTTTGGAGCAACAAATTCTGTTCTGGAATATTTTGCTACTAATGATCTCCATATTCTCAACGTGGTGATGCTACTTATGCTTTTAAATTTTTATTATCATTTGATTTTGTTTTCATTTTGCATATGATGAAAGAAATCATGGGAATCACTGATAAACTTTGTCAAGAATTGCAACAAAAATCTCAAGACATTTTGAATGCTATGCATCTGATTTCTAGTACTAACTCATTGATTCAACGGTTAAGAGATGGTAGTTGGGGAGCACTTTTGGAAAATGTTTGATGGTAATCAGTGGCTAACAGAAGGGGGTTGAATCTTAACTACCCCTTTTGCAGAATATTACTTTTGCCCTTATACAGAAGCTTTAGGAGATATTTTCACTTTTATCTCATAAGAAGTTGAGAGATATTTTTATTTTGTCTCGTAAGAGATTGAAAGACATTTTTCATTTTGTCTTTTGTGTGACAGAAGCAGAAAAGAAGCAGAGAAGAGAGAATCACACCAAGATATATCTTGGTTCAGCTGCTAAGTGCAATGCAGCCTACATCCAGTCTCCATCACAATAGTGACGGAATTTCACTATCTTTCAACAAGATTACAAACACCAATTCTTTTCCTAGGATCTACCCAATCCTATCTAGGACAAATCCAAATTCTAAACCCAATCTGAATTTGACTAGATCTCAATCTAGCTTTTAACAGCAAAGTGCTAACTCAACTTGTAAGGGACTAGGACTCACCCTAACTTTCAAGTGAAAAGTGCTAACCTAACTTGCAAGGGAATCCCCTCAGGATCATGACAACAAAATAGAAATACATACAAACAATTTCTGAGATAACTATGGCTTTTTTCTTTGACTTTCTACCTTTTTTTACTCGTTGGCTTTTTCTTACAAAACCTCACATTTTGCCTTTTACCAATGAAACACTGACAGATTAAACTGAGAAAAAGAAATATTCAATGAAAGCCATGAAAGAGAAGAATAAACAGCTCAAAGAGCTATGAGAACCCAAACATGTGCTCTCACTCCTTACCTTCAACCCTTGGTCATTCACCCTTAATATAGAAGAGTGAAGCTTCCAAGGTTGAGTCATGTTCAATCCTAGCACTGTCTTCTTCTCCAACATCTGAGTAGCAGCGGCTTCATCAGAGGAGAGAGAGAGAGAGAGAGATAGCCGGAATCTGTTGCATGCATCTCTCTCATCCTTTTTCATCCATCTTCTTCAATCTAGGCCATTGATCTTGACTTTGGCCCCAAGTATTGATTCTGATCATTGATGAACATCTGACCTAGGCTAGCTTCATGCTTTCCATTTTCACTTTTTCTAGCTAGAGACTCTAAGGCTTTCCTCTTCACAAAAATGGAAATAAAATTTTTGCTGTGCCTTCAAGGTAGATTTGCTTCATGAACCGAGGCCTTTCTTTCCTTCCATGGCAAAGAAATCTTTTGGTCATTCTCCACAAATTTTCCTTCTGTGGAAAAAATCTTGCTTAGCCTTTCTTCATAGGTTTTTCTCTGTGGCTTCATTTTTCTTCTATCTTCTTTTAGTGATGGATGTGACCGAAAAAGAGAGAAGAGAGAGAAGAGAGAAATTTTCATTGGAAGCCATCAATGCAAATTCAATTGAATTGAATTTGGAGTTACGGTTACCAGGGGAGTAATTAATTGAATTGAAATTTGAGTTTCAGTAACCAAGGGGAGTAGGTAACCAAAGAGGGATTGATCTATTTCCTTCTTTCTTCTTCTATTTTGGATCAAGGAAGTTGTTGGACCAAGAGATGTGTTGACTTAGGCTTTGCATTAGTTTCTTGGGCCATTTCCTTCTTTTCTTTTCATTAAAGGATTGTCCAAGAAAGCAACAACTCCTTGAAGTACTGCTTCTATTCACACGATCTCACAAAAATTTGCATCACAATACACAGCTACACAAAATTCATTAGTTTTAGAATATCATAAACGGAGGTCGAATGTGCCTTTAATGTTTCTAATGATTCATTTAACAGCTGAAGGATGTGATTTCTTTGGGTTGTGATTGAAATCTAGAACACTCACCCACAATATGAATAATATCCAGTCTACAGAAGGATAAATATATGAGAGATCCTATCATTCCTCTATACATTGTTTCATCATCATTTTTTTTATTCTTTTCAAGTTTGGAATTTGAATGCATAGATATACTCATCGGTTTGGAATTTTCTTAAATAAATTTTTTTACTAACTCTTTGGCATATTTACCTTGGTGCACAAAAAATTTACTAGGAGTTTGTTTGATTTGGAGTCCTAGAAAAAGTAATTTTTCCCATCATACTCATATCAAACTCACTAGTAATTAATTTTTCAAACTTATCACATAAGGCTTCAAGTGCCAATCCAAACACAATGTCATCCATTTAAACTTGAACAAATATAAAATAATCATTAGATTCTTTAATGAAAAGAGTAGAATCCGTAGTACCCCTTTGAAAGTCATTTTTTCAACAAGAAAGAGCTAAGTCTTTCATGCCTCTTGGAGCTTGTCTCAAACTATAAAAACCTTAAAATTTTAAAAACATAGTTTGGAGGATCTTTATTTTAAAACTGACACACAAACATCCACTTGGAAGAGTTTAAATCCTTTATGGCAGTATAGGCAATAAATACTCTTATTGCTTCTATTCTAATTATCGGAGCAAATGACTCAACAAAGTCAATTTTCTCCTCTTGATCAAACCCTTGAGCTACTAAGGTAGCTTTATTTCTAACAACATTAACATCCTTACCCAATATATTTTTAAAGATCCATTTGATACCTGTTACTTTCTTACCATTCGGATAAGGCATTTAGAGTCCAAACCTCATTTTTCTCAAATTGTACCAGCTCTTCCTTCATTGCCTTTATCCAAGAGAGATCTTCAATGAAGAATTCATGTGGGTAGTTGATGAGCGGATAATTTATACGCTTTTTGGCATTGTTTTTAGTGTGTTTTTGGTATGATCTAGTTAGTTTTTAGTATATTTTTATTAGTTTTTAGTTAAAATTCACTTTTCTGGACTTTACTATGAGTTTGTGTGTTTTTCTGTGATTTCAGGTATTTTCTGGCTGAAATTGAGGGTCCTGAGCAAAAATCTGATTCAGAGACTGAAAAGGACTGCAGATGCTGTTGGATTCTGACCTCCCTGCACTCGAAGTGGATTTTCTAGAGCTACAGAAGCCCAATTGGCGCGCTCTCAATGGCGTTGGAAAGTAGACATCCTGGGCTTTCCAGCAATATATAATAGTCCATACTTTGCCCAAGATTTGATGGCCCAAACTGGCGTGGCAAATCAGCCTCAGAATTTCCAGCGTTTAACGCGGGAATTGGCATAAAACTTGGAGTTAAACGCCCAAACTGGCATAAAAGCTGGCGTTTAACTCCAGAAAAGGTCTCTACACGAAAATGCTTCATTGCTCAGCCCAAGCACACACTAAGTGGACCCAGAAGTGGATTTTTACGTCATTTACTCATTTCTGTATACCCTAGGCTACTAGTCCACTATTAATAGGATCTTTTGACATTGTATCTGTACCTCATGACACTTTACACGTTTCTTTGTGTACCTTCCACGGCATGAGTCTCTAAACCCCATGGTTGGGGGTGAGGAGCTCTGCTGTGTCTTGATGGATTAATGCAATTACTACTATTTTTCATTCAATTACGCTTGCTTCCATTCCAAGATATTACTTGTTCTTAAACCGGATGAATGTGATGATCCGTGACACTCATCATCATTCTCAATTATGAACGTGTGCCTGACAACCACCTCCGTTCTACCTTAGATTAAGTAGATATCTCTTGGATTCTTTAACCGGAATCTTCGTGGTATAAGCTAGAACTGATGGCGGCATTCAAGAGAATCCGGAAGGTCTAAACCTTGTCTGTGGTATTCTGAGTAGGATTCAATGATTGAATGACTGTGACGAGCTTCAAATTCCTGAAGGCGGGGCGTTAGTGACAGACGCAAAAGAATCACTGGATTCTATTCCGGCCTGATTGAGAACCGACAGATGGATAGCCGTGCCGTGACAGGGTGCGTTGAACATTTCCACTGAGAGGATGGGAGGTAGCCACTGACAACGGTGAAACCCTTGCATACAGCTTGCCATGGAAGGAGCCTTGCGTGTTTGAAGAAGAAGACAGTAGGAAAGCAGAGATTCAGAAGATGGAGCATCTCCAAAACCTCAACCTATTCTCTATCACTGCAAAACAAGTACTTATTTCATGTTCTTTTACTTTTCACAATCAATCCTGATAATTTCTGATATCCTGACTAAGATTTACAAGATAACCATAGCTTGCTTCAAGCCGACAATCTCCGTGGGATCGACCCTTACTCACGTAAGGTATTACTTGGACGACCCAGTGCACTTGCTGGTTAGTTGTGCGGGGTTGCAAGAGTGTGATTGCAATTTCGTGCACCAAGTTTTTGGCGCCGTTGCCGGGGATTGTTCGAGTTTGGACAACTGACGGCTTATCTTGTTGCTTAGATTAGGACTGTTTATTTTTGTTGGTTTAGAGTCTTTTAGTTGAGTCTAGTTTCATATTTTAAGTTTGGTGTCAATTGCATGCTTTTGTTTTCTTTTAATTTTCGAATTTGCATGTTCTTAGTCCCTTTTTGATCCGTAAAAATTCTAAGTTTGGTGTCCTCTTTGTGTTTTTCCCTTAAAATTTTCGAAAAATTAGTGTTTGATTTTCCAAAAATTTTAAGTTTGGTGTCATTTTGTTGTTTTTCTCTTTCCTCATTTCAAAAATCAAATCTTTTCATAAAACTTTTTCAATCATATCTTTTTAATTGCTATTTTCAAATTCTTTTTAATTGACTAATTGATTCAGTTCTCAATTTGCTTTGATCTTATTTTCTTTTTAATTTTCGAATTTTTATTTTATCTTCTTTTTTCTATTTTATTTTTTTCGTTTAATTCAAAAAAATATATATATAATATATATTTTACTTGTGAATTCATAACATATTCCCTTTATCCATCATGGATTCAAGTGGACTTGAGCAGTCCAGAAGGACTCTGGGGTCTTATGCTAACCCCATTACAGCTGCATATGGGAGTAGCATCTGTACACCTCCCATCAAAGCAAGCAGCTTTGAGCTAAATCCTCAACTCATTATCATAGTGCAGCAAAATTGCCAGTATTCCGGTCTTCCACAGGAAGAGCCTACTGAGTTTCTGGCACAATTTTTACAAATTGCTGACACAGTACATGATAAAGAGGTAGATCAGGATGTCTACAGACTATTATTGTTTCCATTTGCTGTAAAAGATTAAGCAAAAAGGTGGTTGAATAACCAACCTACAGCAAGCATAAAGACATGGAAACAGTTATCAGACAAATTCCTGAATCACTTTTACCCTCCAAAGAGGATGACACAGCTAAGGCTGGACATCCAAGGCTTTAAACAAGAGGATAATGAATCCCTTTACAATGCCTGGGAAAGGTATAGAGGTATGCTAAGAAAATGCCCCTCTGAAATTTTTTCAGAGTGGGTACAATTAGACATCTTCTACTATGGGCTTACAGAAAAAGCTCAGATGTCTTTAGACCACTCAGCTGGTGGATCTATACACATGAGGAAGACAATTGAAGAAGCTCAAGAGCTTATAGACACTGTTGCTAGAAACCAATATTTATACTCTAGCAATGAGTTCTCTCCAAAAGGGGAAGTCCTAGCAGTAGCCACTGATCCTAATCCCCAAGAACAGATGATTGAGCTTAATCAATAATTGCTCCTGATGACAGAACAGTTAGCAGAATTTAAAGAGATGCTCCATGAAACTAAAGTTGCTAACAAGAACATAGAACTGCAGTTGAATCAAGCAAAACAGCAGATATCTAAACAGATAACAGAGGAATGTCAAGCAGTTCAACTGAGGAGTGGGAAGACACTGAATAACACTGCTCAAAAGAGCAAAAAGTCAAATAAGGAACAAGTGACAGAGGATAACCAAACCACTGTTCAAAATCCCTCTGAGGACAGTAAGAGCCCAGAGAGGAACACTTTTGGCGTTCAAACGCCAGAAAAGGGGGGAAAGCTGGCGTTAAACGCCCATTCCCTGCCCAGTTCTGGCGTTCAAACGCCAGAAAAGGGGGAAAAGTTGGCGTTAAACGCCCATTTTCCACCCAATCCTGGCGTTCAGACGCCAAGGGAGGATCAGACACCTGAGAGTGCTGACAGTAATCCCTCTAACAAGGCTTCTTCAACCACTTCTGTAAGGAATAAACCTGCAGCATCTAAGGTTGAAGAATATAAAGCCAAGATGCCTTATCCTCAAAAACTCCGCCAAGCGGAACAGGATAAGCAATTTGCCCGCTTTGCAGACTATCTAAGGACTCTTGAAATAAAGATTCCGTTTGCAGAGGCACTTGAGCAAATACCTTCTTATGCTAAATTCATGAAAGAAATCTTAAGTCATAAGAAGGATTGGAGAGAAACTGAAAAAGTGTTTCTCACTGAAGAATGCAGTGCAATCATTCTAAAAAGCTTACCAGAAAAGCTTCAAGATCCAGGAAGCTTTATGATACCATGCACATTAGAAGGTGCTTGCACCAAGACAGCCCTATGTGATCTTGGAGCAAGCATCAATCTAATACCTGCATCCACTATCAGAAAGCTTGGGTTGATTGGAGAAGTCAAACCAACCTGGATATGCCTCCAACTTGCTGATGGCTCCATTAAACATCCATCAGGCATAATAGAGGACATGATTGTCAAGGTTGGGCCATTCGCCTTTCCAACTGACTTTGTGGTGCTGGAAATGGAGGAACACAAGAGTGCAACTCTCATTCTAGGAAGACCTTTCCTAGCAACTGGACGAACTCTCATTGATGTACAAAAAGGGGAAGTGACCCTGAGAGTCAATGAGGATGAGTTCAAGTTGAATGCTGTAAAAGCTATGCAGCATCCAGACACACCAAATGACTGCATGGGCGCTGACATTATTGACTTTCTGGTAGAAGAGGTCAATATGACTGAAAGCCTAGAATCAGAGCTTGAGGACATCTTCAAGGATGCTCAACCTGATCAAGAAGAATCAGTGGAAACAAAGGAATTTTCGAAAATTCCTCAGGTGGAGGATAAGCCCCCCAAACCTGAACTCAAACCACTACCATCATCCCTGAAGTATGCATTTCTGGGAGAAAGTGACACTTTTCCAGTGATTATAAGCTCTGCTTTAAATCCACAGGAAGAGGAAGCACTGATTCAAGTGCTAAGGACACACAAGACAGCTCTTGGGTGGTCCATAAGTGATCTTAAGGGCATTAGCCCAGCTAGATGCATGCACAAAATCCTGTTGGAGGATAATGCCAAACCAGTGGTCCAACCACAGAGGAGGCTAAATCCTGCCATGAAGGAGGTGGTGCAGAAAGAGGTCACTAAATTACTAGAGGCTGGGATTATTTATCCTATTTCTGATAGCCCCTGGGTGAGCCCTGTCCAAGTTGTCCCCAAAAAGGGAGGCATGACAGTGGTTCATAATGAAAAAAATAAACTGGTTCCTACAAGAACAGTCACAGGGTGGCGTATGTGTATTGACTACAGAAGGCTCAATACAGCCACCAGAAAGGATCATTTTCCTTTACCATTCATAGACCAAATGCTAGAAAGACTAGCTGGTCATGATTATTACTGCTTTTTGGATGGCTATTCAGGTTACAACTAAATTGCAGTAGATCCTCAGGACCAAGAGAAAACAACATTTACTTGCCCTTCTGGCGTGTTTGCCTACAGAAGGATGCCTTTTGGTCTGTGTAATGCTCCTGCAACCTTTCAGAGATGCTTGCTATCCATCTTCTCTGATATGGTGGAGAAATTTCTTGAAGTCTTCATGGATGACTTCTCAGTATATGGAGACTCATTCAGCTCCTGTCTTAACCACCTATCACTTGTCCTGAAAAGGTGCCAAGAGACTAACCTGGTTTTAAACTGGGAAAAATGTCACTTTATGGTGACTGAAGGAATTGTCCTTGGGCACAAAATTTCAAGCAGGGGAATAGAGGTGGATAAGGCAAAGGTAGAGGTAATTGAAAAATTACCACCACCTGCCAATGTTAAGGCAATCAGAAGCTTTCTGGGGCATGCAGGATTCTACAGAAGGTTTATAAAGGATTTTTCGAAAATTACAAAACCTTTGAGTAACTTGCTAGCTGCTGACACACCATTTGTGTTTGACACACAGTGTCTGCAGGCATTTGAGACCCTGAAAGCTAAGCTGGTCACAGCACCAGTCATCTCTGCACCAGATTGGACATTACCATTTGAACTAATGTGTGATGCCAGTGACCATGCCATTGGTGCAGTGTTGGGACAGAGGCATAACAAACTTCTGCACGTCATTTATTATGCCAGCCGTGTTCTAAATGACGCACAGAAGAATTACACAACCACAGAAAAAGAGTTACTTGCAGTGGTCTATGCCATTGACAAGTTTAGATCCTATCTAGTGGGATCCAAAGTGATTGTGTACACTGACCATGCTGCTCTTAAATACTTACTCACAAAGCAGGATTCAAAACCCAGGCTTATAAGATGGGTGTTGCTTCTGCAAGAGTTTGATATAGAAATAAGAGACAGAAAAGGGACAGAGAACCAAGTAGCTGATCATCTGTCCCGAATAGAACCAGTAGCTGGGCGTCCCTCCCTTCTACTGAGATCTCTGAGACTTTCCCAGATGAGCAACTCTTTGCCATTCAGGAAGCTCCATGGTTTGTAGATATTGCGAATTATAAAGCTGTGAGGTTCATACCCCAGGAGTACAGCAGAATGCAAAGAAAGAAATTAATTTCAGATGCCAAGTACTACCTATGGGATGAACCATATCTCTTTAAGAGATGTGCAGACAGAATGATCCGCAGATGTATACCCAGAGAGGAAGCACAAAGGATCCTATGGCATTGCCATGGATCACAGTATGGGGGACATTTTGGAAGTGAGCGAACAGCCACTAAAGTCCTCCAATGTGGCTTCTACTGGCCTACTCTCTATAAAGATTCCCGAGAGTTTGTGCGTAACTGTGACAGTTGCCAAAGAGCTGGTAACTTACCTCACGGATATGCCATGCCTCAACAAGGGATATTAGAGATAGAATTGTTTGATGTATGGGGAATTGACTTCATGGGTCCATTCCCACCATCATACTCAAACACTTACATTCTGGTGGCAGTGGACTATGTATCTAAGTGGGTAGAAGCAATTGCTACACCCACTAATGATACCAAGACCGTGCTGAAATTCCTCCAGAAACACATCTTCAGCAGATTTGGTGTTCCTAGAGTACTAATCAGTGACGGGGGCACTCATTTCTGCAATAGACAGCTATACTCTGCTATGGTTAGATATGGAATTAGCCACAAAGTGGCAACTCCGTATCATCCACAGACAAATGGGCAAGCTGAAGTCTCTAACAGAGAGCTAAAAAGAATCTTGGAACGGACTGTGATAGCCCGAAGAAAGGATTGGGCAAAGAGCTTGGATGATGCTCTGTGGGCATACAGAACAGCATTCAAGACTCCTATAGGAACCTCTCCATACCAACTGGTGTATGGGAAGGCCTGTCATCTGCCCGTGGAACTGGAACATAAAGCCTACTGGGCAACCAGATTCCTAAACATGGATGCTCAGTTAGCTGGTGAAAAAAGATTGCTCTAGCTAAATGAACTAGAAGAGTTCAGACTCAATGCCTTTGAAAATGCAAAAATTTATAAGGAAAAGGCAAAGAAGTGGCATGACAAGAAGTTGTCAACCAGAGTCTTTGAGCCAGGACAAAAAGTTCTGCTCTTCAACTCTAGGCTCCGCTTGTTTCCAGGAAAACTTAAATCCCGGTGGAGGGGTCCGTATGTGATTACAGGAGTGTCACCATATGGATATGTTGAGCTTCAGGATACTGATTCTGACAAAAGGTTCATTGTTAATGGACAGAGAATCAAGCATTATCTTGAAGGCAATTTTGAGTAGGAATGCTCAAAACTGAGACTTGAGTGATTCTCAATAAAAGTCCAGCTAAAGACAGTAAAGAAGCGCTTGCTGGGAGGCAACCCAGTCATTAGCAGGTTATATGTTTTGTTTTTACAAAGGCAAGTATCAAAAATGAAGGAATTCACAGAGTTACAGAAGGATTCAGCACAAAAAGCAGAGAAAAAGAGCTTACTGGCGAAAAAACGCCAGTAAGGGGCATTTTGGGCGTTAAACGCCAGAATGGGCACCATTCTGGGCGTTTAACGCCAGGTGTGCAGCATCCTGGGCGTTTTAGAAAAATGCCCAGTGATAAAGGAATTCTGGCGTTTAACGCCAGCCAGGGCACCTGGCTGGGCGTTAAACGCCCAAAAGGGGCAACAAATGGGCGTTAAACGCCAGAATGGGTGCCATTCTGGGCGTTTAACGCCAGAAAGGTGGGGGGGACCAAGATTTTGTTTTCTACATAAATGCATCTCAACCTTTCATCATTCACTTTCAAATTTTCAAAAATCTAAAATCATTCTTCAAATCTCTCAAATCAATCCCAAATCTTGTTCAAAAACTCACCCTTCTCTCAAATTCTTTCCATATCTTCTCAAATCTTCTTTCAAATTTTTCTTTTTTTTCGAAATCTCTCCTCCCCACTTTATAAATACACGTTTGGCCCCCTAATTCCCCCACACCATTCGAATTTGCTCTTCTCTTCTCTCTCTTCTTTCCTTTCTTTTGCTTGAGGACAAGCAAACCTCTAAGTTTGGTGTGCTTTTCCGTGATCACTAAGCCAAGATTCATCAAGATCATGGCTCCTAAGGGAAAACAAACCAATTTAAGAGGAAAGAAAGAGAATAACCCAAAGAATCTTTGGAATCAAGAGAAGTTCTTAACCAAAGAACATGAAGACCATTATCACAAAATAATGGGTCTGAGATTAGTGATCCCGGAAGTTAAATTTGATCTGAAAGAAGATGAATATCCGGGGATCCAAGAGCAAATTCGAAACAGAGGATGGGAAGTTCTAACCAATCCTGAGATAAAGGTTGGAAGGAATATGGTTCAGGTATTCTACTCAAATCTGTGGCTAACAGATAAGCAGAGAATGACTGGAACTGCTTACCACACCTACAAAACCATGGTCAGAGGGAAAGTTATGTACTTCCATCTGGACAAAATAAGAGAAATCTTCAAATTGCCTCAACTGCAAGATGATCCTGAATCCTTTAATAGGAGAATGGTGAGAGCAGATAAAGGGTTGGATCAAGTTCTAGAGGACATATGCCTCCCTGGAACTAAGTGGATAACCAATTCTAAGGGTGTCCCAAACCAACTCAAGAGGGGAGACCTCAAACCAATTGCAAGAGGTTGGCTAGACTTTATTGGGCGTTCCATATTGCCCACTAGCAACCGTTCTGAGGTCACTATCAAGAGAGCAGTGATGATTCATTGCATTATGCTTGGAAAAGAAGTGGAGGTTCATCATGTGATTGCTTGTGAGATCTACACAATTGCAAATAAAAATTCCACTGAAGCCAAATTGGCTTACCCAAGCTTGATCTCCTTGCTCTGTAAAGAGGCTGGGGTAAAGATGGGAGTAGATGAATTCATACCCATTGAACATCCAATCACCAAGAAGTTAATGGAAGGACAAATGCAAGACAACTCTATCAAAAGGAGGGCGCAGGAGTTCCTCCCTGAATTCCCTGAAATTGGCTACTGGGCCAGCCTAGAAGCATCTATCACCAAGTTGCAAGAGACTATGGAGCAACTTAAGGAAGAACAGCAGAATCAGAACTGCATGCTCTGCAAATTGCTGAAGGAACAAGAGAAGCAGGGGCGTGAACTCCAAGAGCTGAAACGCCAGAAATTCTCCCCTCAATTTGAGGGAGCATCCACTTCTCAAAATCAAGGTTGTTGAGTCCTAACTCTGTGAAAACCTCTATTATAAGGAGCCTAGTTTAAATTTTTGTTTTCTTTTTTTTAGTCTAATCTTATATCTATTTTTGAGTCTTGTTCTTATTTCATAATTAATAAAATTTAAAATTCATGTCCTAAAGCTATGAATGTCCTATGAATCCATCACCTCTCTTAAATGAAAAATGCTTTAATCACAAAAGAACAAGAAGTACAGGATTTCGAAATTTATCCTTGAAACTAGTTGAATTAGTTTGATGTGGTGACAATACTTTTTGTTTTCTGAATGAATGCCTGAACAGTGCATATGTCTCTTGAATTTGTTGTTTTGAGAATGTTAAAAATTGTTGGCTCTTGAAAGGATGAGGAAAAAGAGAACTGTTATTGAGGATCTAAAAAATCATTTAATTGATTCTTGAAGTAAGAAAAAGCAGTGGATACAAAAAAAATATTTTCGAAAAAAAAAGAGAGAAGAAAGAAAGAGAAAGAAAAAGAAAGAAATAAAGTTGTGATCCAAGGCAAAAAGAGTGTGCTTAAGAACCCTGGACACCTCTAATTGGGGACTCTAGCAAAGCTGGGTCACAATCGGAAAAGGTTCACCCAATTATGTGTCTGTGGCATGTATGTATCCGGTGGTAATACTGGAAAACAGAGTGCTTTGGGCCACAGCCAAGACTCATACACTAGCTATGTTCAAGAATCATTATACTTAACTAGGAAAATCAATAACACTATCTGAGTTCTGAGTTCCTATAGATGCTAATCATTCTGAACTTCAAAGGATAGAGTGAGATGCCAAAACTGTTCGGAGGCAAAAAGCTACTAGTCCCGCTCATCTAATTGGAGCTAAGTTTCCTTGATATTTTGGAGTCTATAGTATATTCTCTTCTTTTTATCCTATTTTGATTTTCAGTTGCTTGGGGACAAGCAACAATTTAAGTTTGGTGTTGTGATGAGCGGATAATTTATACGCTTTTTGGCATTGTTTTTAGTGTGTTTTTGGTATGATCTAGTTAGTTTTTAGTATATTTTTATTAGTTTTTAGTTAAAATTCACTTTTATGGACTTTACTATGAGTTTGTGTGTTTTTCTGTGATTTCAGGTATTTTCTGGCTGAAATTGAGGGTCCTGAGCAAAAATCTGATTCAGAGACTGAAAAGGACTGCAGATGCTGTTGGATTCTGACCTCCCTGCACTCGAAGTGGATTTTCTGGAGCTACAGAAGCCCAATTGGCGCGCTCTCAACGGCGTTGGAAAGTAGACATCCTGGGCTTTCCAGAAATATATAATAGTCCATACTTTGCCCAAGATTTGATGGCCCAAACCGGCGTGGCAAATCAGCCTCAGAATTTCCAGCGTTTAACGCGGGAACTGGCATAAAACTTGGAGTTAAACGCCCAAACTGGCATAAAAGCTGGCGTTTAACTCCAGAAAAGGTCTCTACACAAAAATGATTCATTGCTCAGCCCAAGCACACACTAAGTGGACCCAGAAGTGGATTTTTACGTCATTTACTCATTTCTGTATACCTTAGGCTACTAGTCCACTATTAATAGGATCTTTTGACATTGTATCTGTACCTCATGACACTTTACACGTTTCTTTGTGTACCTTCCACGGCATGAGTCTCTAAACCCCATGGTTGGGGGTGAGGAGCTCTGCTGTGTCTTGATGGATTAATGCAATTACTACTGTTTTTCATTCAATTACGCTTGCTTCCATTCCAAGATATTACTTGTTCTTAAACCGGATGAATGTGATGATCCGTGACACTCATCATCATTCTCAATTATGAACGTGTGCCTGACAACCACCTCCGTTCTACCTTAGATTAAGTAGATATCTCTTGGATTCTTTAACCGGAATCTTCGTGGTATAAGCTAGAACTGATGGCGGCATTCAAGAGAATCCGGAAGGTCTAAACCTTGTCTGTGGTATTCTGAGTAGGATTCAATGATTGAATGAATGTGACGAGCTTCAAATTCCTGAAGGCGGGGCGTTAGTGACAGACGCAAAAGAATCACTGGATTCTATTCCGGCCTGATTGAGAACCGACAGATGGATAGCCGTGCCGTGACAGGGTGCGTTGAACATTTCCACTGAGAGGATGGGAGGTAGCCACTGACAACGGTGAAACCCTTGCATACAGATTGCCATGGAAGGAGCCTTGCGTGTTTGAAGAAGAAGACAGTAGGAAAGCAGAGATTCAGAAGATGGAGCATCTCCAAAACCTCAACCTATTCTCTATCACTGCAAAACAAGTACTTATTTCATGTTCTTTTACTTTTCACAATCAATCCTGATAATTTTTGATATCCTGACTAAGATTTACAAGATAACCATAGCTTGCTTCAAGCCGACAATCTCCGTGGGATCGACCCTTACTCACGTAAGGTATTACTTGGACGACCCAGTACACTTGCTGGTTAGTTGTGCGGGGTTGCAAGAGTGTGATTGCAATTTCGTGCACCAGTAGTTCATCAAGAACTTCCATTCTCTTGGCTTTGGTGAGGTGATTTCAGGTCGAGTATGAACATGATCAGTTCCATTGAGATTTTCAGAAATCTCTGCGTTCAGGAGGAAACAAAACAGAATTGTCTCCTAGATTCTGGTCTGTAGAATCGTGAGCAGCATCTTCCATTGTAAGTTCAAGTTTGTCTTTTCCTTGAATTCTATCTGAACTTTATGCAATCTCAGTTCCTGTATCAATTTTCTCAATAATAATTGAAATGGAGTTAGAATCACAAAAAAATGACATGTATGGACTTCTCAATTATTCTATATTCCTTGATATAAACTCTATAAACTTCACTAGTGGTTGAATGTATAACAAAGACACCTTCATAAGATTTTGGATCAATTTTTTAAGATTATCTTTAGTGTTTAACACAAAATATTTGCATCCAAAAGTATGAAAGTACCTAAGATTGGGTGGTACTTCTTTCCAAAGCTCATATGGTATTTTCTTTAAAATTTTTCTTAATGATGATTTGGTCCAAAATATAGCTTCAGTTCAAAAGAATTTTGAAATTTTATTTTCACAAAACAGAGCACTAGTCATTTCTTAAAGGCCTCTATTTCTCCTTTCAACAATCCCATTTTGTTAAGGTATTTTAGGACATGAAAAATTCTGCAAAATACTTAATTCTTCATAAAATACTTCAAAATCTTGATTTTCAAACTCTTTTTCATGATCACTTTTTTTAGAAACAATTTTTAAATCTTTTTTATTTTAGTTTTTTTTAGCATAGAGTTGAAAAAGCAATGAAAGTATCATTTTTATGAGCTAAGCAAAGAATCCATCCAAACTAAGTATAGTCATCAAACACCACTAGGCTATAATGCTTAACATCAAGACTTTGAGTCTTTGTAGGACCGAAAAGATCAATATGTAGCATTTCCAATAGTTTTTTGGTTGAGATGTCATCCTTGGGTTTGAAAGAATTTTTTTGTTTACCCACTTGACAAGCATTACAAGTGGTATTTTTGTCAAATCTTATTTTAGGAAGACCTCTAACCAAATTCTTTTTTATAAGCTTAGAAACTCGAAGCATGCTTGCATGTTTTAATTTCTTATGCCATAACCATTTCTTAGATTCCATGGAAGTAAAACAAGCTACATTTTGTTCTTTTAGTACCTCTAATATTAGTCTATACACATTATTGCATCTTTTAATTTCAAACAAAATTTTACCACATTTTTCACACACAACCAAGCATTCCAATTTCTTGAAAATAATCAAATAACATAAATCACACAATTGGCCAGTACCTAGAAGTTAGTGTTTCAACTCTTTAACTCAAAATACAACATCAATGGAAGTTGAGAAATTCTTACCAATCTTACCTACGGCCACAATTTTTCATTTATCATTGTTACCGAAAGTCACAAAGCTTCCATCGTATTTATCAAGCTTGATGAAGAAAGTGGACATTTCAGTCATGTGCCTAAAGCATTCGCTATTTATGTATCATATGTCTTTCTTCTTGGTTGCCCAAGTATATTAAAATCACAAACAACTTTGTATATTTTGTTTCCTACTCTTCTTTTGTCAATAAGGCATTGAGAAGAAGAGTGACCAGGTTTATTGCAATTAAAACAGTAAATTGTGTGAGCATGTTACTGAAAATGATTTAAGGTATGATGCTGATGGTGATTAAGAGATTTAAAATTTTTGGTATTTTGAAAAGAGTGCTTTTCGTTTGAAAGATCCATCACTGACATTAGTACCTTCTCTTGCAAAAAAATCTTAAACCAGAATTTCTTGACACAAATGGGTCTCTAGAATGTGAGGTCCTTTTGTGAAAGAAAGGCTTTCTAAAGATAGCCTCATTGTTAAAGATATAACCCAAACCAGAGTTATTTGAAGCAGGTTCAGATTTTGAATAAGATGCATTTTTATCAAAATCTAGCTTTTCAAAATCAGCATCAATGTTAGATGAGTATTTAAGACCAGATTTATCAAATGATGATATTATATTTGAAAACGATGCATTGAATTTTGCAAGTGATTTTTCAGAAATTGCATCAGTTTTGTTACATACCATAAACTTGATTTTTCAAACAACGGTCTTTGATTAGCAAGTGATTTGTCCAAGTTGCTCAAACTATGTATAAATTTTGCTAAATCATTATTCAAACTTTTGATCATTTCATTTAATCTTTTATTTTCAGCAACAAGTTCTTGAGAAGGATCAATAATGTGCTTTTCTTTGAACTTTTCAATTTCATATTTTAAAAATCTATTTTCTTTAATGAAATCAAAAGCACATTCGATCTCCTTCACATCTTCTTTCAAAAACTCATTTTCAACACTATATTTGTTGTATTTATTCAGCAATTTTTCTAAATGGTGAGCGAGATCATTAATAATAACATGAAAATCATCAAGAGATAAGTCAACAATTTATCTCTTCTTGTTGATCTTCATCATTAGCCATGAAACAGATTCGAGCTTCATCTTCGAAGTTTTCTTTCTCATCTAGTCAATCTTGAGATCCTCCCAAGAATCCATAAGTCCATTCTTCTTTGGTTCCTTTGAGCTGCCAAGTCTGCTTCTTCCTTTGAGTCTCATCATCCTTCTAAATTTTCTAGCAAAACATACAAACTCATCATCTTATAAACAGTCACTGGATTCATCATCCAATGATTCAGTGCAAAATTTAAGAGCCACTTTTTTCTCTTTTTTTTGTATCATTTTTTTGTAAGTGATTTCATATTCTAGTAACTTTCCTCTCAATTCATTATAGGTTATTTGACTTAGATTACTGCTTTCATAGATAACACTATCCTTAGTTTTTCACTCTCTTGCCAAGCTTCTCAAGATTTTCCTTACTAGCATCTGTTCGGAATGAGTAATCCCCACAGCATCTAAGCTATTAATGATGATAAAGAATCATGTCATTAATTGATTCTCCTTTCTTTATAGAGAACATCTCATACTCTCTGCTCAACATGTCAATTCTGGTTTCTTTTATGTGTGTGTTGCTCTCATGTGTGACTTGGTGCTTATCCTAGATTTCCTTTGCTATTTTGCATCTTGAAACCTTCAAAAATTTCTTGAAGCTGATTGCACAGTTCAGTATGTTGACAGCCTTAACATTTAGTTCCACCTCCTTTTTTTTATCTTTATTCTATTCTGTTCAATAGTTGTAGTTTTTTCCATTGAAGGATGAAGGTCTGTGGTTGGATTGTCCTTCTGTTAGAGTATAGGCCACTTTATTGAAATCCATGTTGTCCGCCATCAAGATCTTTTCTCCGAGCTATGAAGCTTGCTCTCTTTGAGACCAAGCTCTGATACCAATTGATGGAAATTAGTGACTAAGAGAAGGAGGGTTGAATCTTAGCTACCCTTTTTGTAGAATATTACTTTTTCCCTTATACAGAAACTTCAGGAGATATTTTTACTTTTGTCTCATAAGAAGTTAAGAGATATTTTCATTTTGTCTTGTAAGAGATTGAAAGATGTTTTTCATTTTGTCTCCTGAGTGATAGAAGTAAAAAAGAAGCAGAGAAGAGAAAATCATAGTAAGATATATCCTGGTTCAGCTGCTAAGTGCAATACAGCCTACATCCAGTCTCCATCACAACAGTGATGGAATTTCACTATCTTTCAACAAGATTACAAGCACCAATTCTTTCCCTAAGATCTACCCAATTCTATCTGGGACAAATCCAGATTCTAAACCCAATCTAAATTTGACTAGACCTCAATCTAGCTTTTAACAGCAAAGTGCTAACCCAACTTGCAAGGGACTAGGACTTACCCTAACTTTCAACTACAAAGTGCTAACCCAACTTGTAAGGAAGAAACACTGTCATGGAAGAAGAAAACGATGAAAGCATCCCTCTACCTTCGGCTGCGAGTACATCCTCCTCTAACAAGTACTTGGTCAACAACATTGTGAAAGATGTTTTACAAGAATTTTTGAATTTGACCAAACATATGATTAACTCGAGCAAGCAAGCAAGGAAATTCTCCATTTAAAATAAAAATTCAGTGAGAAAGTCTCAGAGCCGAGTTGAAGTACTTCTAAAGTACATTGACTCCTTGGAAGATGAACTGATGCAATCTTATCAAGAAGATGAAGAGATCTTGAAAATCGAAGATGAAGAATCCGATGTCTAGTCCATTGTCTCTATTGTTGCTACTTAAAACTATTTCTATTGTTTATGTTATGATTTTTTGATACTCTTTTTGTTATATGGATGATTTTAATATGACTGATTGGATTTAAACTTTGAACTGCTAACTGTTTATGCCTAACAAACCTTCTTGTGCAGGGCATATTTCACCTCCTTGATAACAAAAGGAGAGTGAATCATGGAAAAATGAATTAAATGAATTAGGCTAATTGATGCTGATTGTTTAGTACTGTGCTGTTTGTTTAACACTTTTCTATGATTGTTTGATGCTGCATTATGAATTTTAAGTTGATAGTTTATTGAGTTTCTATTAAATGCTTTATCAGGTTGGATCAATATTTGATGAATTGGTTTGATTGGTAGGCAAGGATGTTTTTGAAATTTTGTGAATAATAGGTCATTTTTATTGATTGGCATTTTTATTGAGTATTGCTGGATTTTTATTGAGTATTATTTCTTTCATTCTTCTTCTTCTTCCACTTTCCTTGTTCTTTGCTCCCTCTCTTGTTTTCTTTCTTTGTTCTCTGCTTCTATTCTCCATTTTTCTATTTTATTCTTTCTTTTCTCATTCGCTGCTTCTTTCATTGTGTCAATAAAATGTCCTCCTAGCTAGGAGCGTGAAGCAGGCAATGCTGAAATCATACTTCGCACGGTGCGATAAACTGCAACACCCATACACACATACACATGTACAACATGCATACGACCCATAGCAAAGCAATGCACCCCTATTAACTCCATGTATAAAATAATTTCTGCAAACTATCACGTCTTAATTTTATCGACTTTTTATTTTAGAAAACTTGAGCCTTTAGAGATGAGTGTAAAAATAAAATATGATACTACTATTTTTGGCTCATTTTTTTTTAAAATGAAAATAATTATGGTGTAATGCAATGAAATAAACATATATAAAGTATTTGCACTGCTATGGGTGTTAGTCAAAACGTAGGCTACATTTTTTCCTTTATCACATTTTTCAATTTTTGTGTGCAACCGAAATGCAGGCTACGTTTATGAAGTTTCAGCTTTTTAAATTTTTTGTTTTTGTTTCTTAGCCCAAAACACATGTTGCGTTCGGAAATGGGCATTTTTTATTTTTTATTTTTTTGCAAACTTAAAACGCAGGTTGCGTTTAGATATGACCCTTTTTTTTGGAGACCCCAAAACGCAGGTTGCATTTTTAGTGGGTCAAAAAAGTTTTTCGAAAGCTACAAAATGCAGCCTACGTTTTGTACAAGAAATAATATTTTAATTGAGAGACTTGCCTATAAATATGGAACTGAATTCAACCCAAGTTGTACCTCACTTTCATTCTACTCCCATTCCTTTTTCTTTCATATATCTCATGCTTTTGAGTTTTTTTGGCAATTAGTAATGTAAAAAAAGTCAGGTTCAGTGAGGTTGAGGTTATGGAAGGTTTTGCAAATATGCGAGTGTATTATAACGGTGAGATTATACCAAACACATACAAAGGAGTGACTTTTGTGTGTGAATGTCCGTTTTCATTTTCTATTCCATGTACCATGAATTTTGTAGAGTTGCAAAATAGTCTTTGTGAGAACATAGAAAATCACATTTTGAAAAAGGGTGAGCAATATTTTGTACAGAAATTCTGTACAAGTATTTGATGGGCTGATACAGTTTCAACTAATGCCCATCACTGACAACGCATGCATGCAACGGATGTCTTATATTTATCAACAAACCCAATTTCACATGCCGATGATAGAGCTGTATGTTGAGTTTGAACAACATACGGGGATGGATGCAGTTGGCAACGATGTGAACATTGATGAACTCGGCGATATAGATTGGGAAGAAGATAAAAATGACAGTGAAGAGGATTTTGAAGCCAACTATGAAGTCGATGACGAAAATGATAACGGAGACTTGGCAGGCAATCCGGCAGTACAAAATGAGGCGCATGCGATTGTAAGTTAGCACCCTTTTGGTGTTTCATCTTTTATGCAGACTCTGGATCTCGAAGCCATGCATACCCAGAAATTTCCTGAGTATACGAATATCAGTAAGTTATCTTATGGTTATTAATTATAGTTACCACTATCATTTATTTTATTTTCCTTGTCCGACTGACAGTGGTTCACATGTCATAAGTGAAGGCAACGTTACGACAGAAGATTGTGACTTTAGTGTTGGAATAGAATTTGGTTCTAGATAGTCGGTGATATCTACAATCAAAAGCTATACTATCTCTAGATGAGTTGATTACACTATTTATGAGTTTGAGCCGCAGACATTCTATGCAAAATGCAAGGGTTATGGTGCAGGGTGCAATTGGCTTATCCGAACCAGCTTGAATAAAAAGAAAGCGTGTTGAGAGATCAGAAGATACAATGGTAAACACATGTGTACCATGGGCACGATTTCACAAGATCATGCCAAGTTGGACTCAGACACAGTTGTAGATGCCATTAGGCCGTTGGTTGAAGTAGACTTGTCGATAAAGGTGAAGTCTATTATTGCAGAAGTTCAGTCCAGGTTCAACTACAGTGTAAGTTACCGCAAGGCTTTGTTGGTAAAGCAAAAATTTGTCGCAAAAGTTTTCAGTGATTGGGAAGTTTCTTACTAGACTATGCCAGTATGGTTGAAAGCAATGACTACCAAGATGCCAAGGTCTCGTGTTTAAATAAAATACTCCCTTTTTACCGTGAGAGTGAGAAAGTTCAAGGTGTAAGAGTTCTCCATCGTGTTTTTTTGAGCTTCTATCCGTTTATTATAGCATTCAGACACTACAAGCCAGGTTGATGGCTTACAACTGTACAGAAAATATAAAGGTGCACTACTAGTTGTGGTTACACAAGATGGGAACCAAAACATTATGCCTATTGCATTTGCGATAGTTGAGGGTGAGACGGCATACGCGTGGTAGTTTTTCCTAACTAATTTGTGGAGATATGTTGTTACCATTGATGGCATGGGAATTATTTCTGACAGCTATAGCTCCATCGACGCAACAATAGCTCAGAGTAATGGTGCATGGTCACCACCAAGAGTGTGGCACATGTTCTACTTCAAGCACATCGGGTCTAATTTCTTAAGGAGGTTCAAGGCTCTGTATTTGCATAAACTTGTGGTTAAAATAGGTGTTTGACTTTGCTATTATGGTCCAATCCATAGTAATTTTGTGCCATCTGCATATGATTAAATTGTTTGTTCAATAGACTATTCTAGGATGGAACAGGAGTACACTAAAAACTACCAATAGCTTAAAGAGAAGGTAAGACATATACTCAATGGTGTGATTTAGAGATGGGTATTAGCATTCGACGGGGGTCATCGTTGGAGACATATGACGACAAGCTTGGTAGAGTGCATAAATTCTGTCCTGAAGGATGCACGCAACCTTCCTGTGACTGCCATTGTTAGGTCTACTTTCTATCGGCTAAACGAATTGTTTACTCGGAAGAGCACCGAGCCTCATGAGCGTGTTTGTAACAAACACAAGTATTTAGAATTTGCTACCAAAAGAGTTGAAAAAAGTTTTTGACCTGTAGTAAACATTGTCGTCAATAGGTTCGACAGGCGCAACGAGATGTTTGAGGTTCGTGAATTGCAAGATGGCTCCTTTTACACTGTTAGCCTTGCGCAATGACACTGCAATTATGGCCATTTGCAGGTCGAGCGACTCCCATGTCGCCATGTTCTTACATGTTGCGCTAGCCAGCTTCTTGATTGGAAAGTATAACTGCATGACGTGTACAAGATGTCTGAAATTTGCAAGGTGTACAGAGACGAGTTTGTTTCGACGGGTGACCCACCTATATGGGATAGATATGAAGGGAGCGAAGGTATTGCCTATTAAATATTTAGGTGTGCGACAAAAGGAAGACTGAAGTCAACCCGCTACTTGAATGAGATGGATTCGTGGGATATGCGTGGTCTTCGCTGGTGTACTATATGTGGACAGAGGGACATAGCTGTAGCTGAAGTCCTCAGCGTGCAGGTCCAAGCTCCACCAGAGGTCAATAGTGGTTAAGCTTTTTATGTAACTTTTTATGACCTACTTAACAATTATATGTAACTTTTTATGTAACTTCTTTATGTATTTTAAACTACTGTGTAAGATTTTTATGTTATTGTGTAGTTTATTTATGTATGCATTAGACACTGATAATAAATAAATATTTAGATTAAAAGTGTAACAGGCTAATCTCAAACAGTTATACGAGAACAAAGCTAAATATAGAATAAGAATACGAGAACAAACAGAAACTCATAAATATACAATATGAGATACAATACTGAATATGAGATACAACACTAAAAACAAAGCTAAATTCAAGCAGTAAAAGATAAACTACAACAGACTACTTTCTCAGCGCTTTCTTCGAATATAAAGATGGGGTGTATTTATCCGGTGGCGCAGTATGTGCCTGTAAATTATATGGATGACCCTGAGACACTATGGCATCCAGACCATCGCCAATATCATAAGCACTGACATCTGGCATGCTCGCACCGCAAGTGTCGTACAAACGAAACCACTCATCCCCCAGAGTACTCTCTCTACCATAATCATACTAGTGCTAAAGACCATGTCCCAAAAATCTCTTTTTCTACTGCGGGTATTCATTCAAATCGAACAACTCGCTATGCGGTGGTGTGGAAGGATAAGGATGATCTACATGAACCGATGATCGATCCATGTGAAAGTCACTGGCATGACTTGATGTGAAGCGATAACTAGCAGACTAATGAGAAGCAGTAGGCCCTTGCTGCTTTGGCGACAGAAATAGATCATCAGTATCTCTCAAGACCTAAGACAAGCTGATGGTGTCCGATCCACCCAACGGACTAAACTGACCATCTGCTGGAATTGCCATCTGTGGTATGTAGGGTTCAGTTGCCTGAGGTGGTTGTGGTTCCGGTATGTACGGTTGTTGTTGATCCCACGCCGGCCATTGCTATTGTTGCTCATATATCAAAAACTGTTGCTGGCCGTAGACCGGTGCCTGAAACTGCTGGGCATATACCGAGTCCTAAAAATGTTGCTCATACCCTGGCATCTAGAACTGGTGCTCATATGCCGGAGTTTAAAAGTGGTGCTCATATGCCAGAACCTAGATAAAAATTAGTAGTAATTAATAATAATTAATAACGGAATCAATAATAATAATTAACAACGACAACATTAATGATAATAAACCTTAATGATACCTGAAACCTTTGGTCATAACCCGGTGTCTGATAATGGTGCTCATGACCCGGCACCTGAAACTGCTGCTCATGAGGGGGAATTTGCTACTGAGGTCCATCTGGTTCTTCCTGTTGTTTCTGTGGCTCATTCGTGTCAGCCTCTTCACCTGTAACTCTATCTGACAGTAGCAGGTGATGCCCAATACTGCTGTATGTACCAGTCGTAGTACACTTGGAGAGGATGAAAGTCGACAATCTCGTCCCCTAACTGCAGTGTGTTATAGCAGCAAGATATCTACAAGTTAACCCATTAAATGTTCCTCTCTCTCCAGTCATGGTTCTTTGGGCCTATCAACCGCCTGCAATGATTATGACCAATCTCGAATGCCGTGTCTGGGGAAAGCTGTTGTAGCCCAAACTGTTGTCTTACTCGATCTGTCGAGTGTCACTCTATACACTTGAATGACACTAATGGCGACTTTGTGGAGCACATAAACAAATTTACAATGAGGTACTCTGGAATCTCGACTCCCATATACGGCCGCCATATAAATTGTACATTAGTAACCACAAGGCCAATTAGTAAATTTATTATTCTAAATAAGCAGCCTAACATAAATGGCTAAAACTTACATTGTTGACTCCCATGTCATTGAGTCCTTCGCCTAAAATGCGCAGTAGGCTTCTGTGTATATCCTGTATGCCGACACCAATGACTCTACCAAAACAAAATTAGAATGATTGCAATAAGAACAACAACAGCACCAACAACAACAACAACAACAACAATAATAATAATAAACAATACCGTCACACAAGTGGAACACCAACATCGACGAGATGATCGCGGGTAATAGGCGCTAGGAACGGCATACGCTCCCACGTCCAAACAAAAAGTAGTATTAGTGGCCCATCTATCTCTTTATAGTTGTATCATGATACACGACACAACAATCTGTATAGATGTACCGAATTGGCAGCCCCCAACTGTATAACGGAATCTGGTAGAAATCCCGAAGTAGAGGCAGAAATTTTGAGTTCAACAAAGTGGTAGACTTATCCGAAAACATATCCATTCCGAGCATGCAAAAAATGTGAGCCTAGACATACCACTCAATGGACTCCTACGTGTCACATGGTTTAGTGTCTCTGCACCGCCGAACCCATGCAAGACTTACCTTACTCAAGACGTGATCCTGCGGATCAGACTCCCGACCAAAACACACGATGTAGTTCTCCACTAAAAATTGGTGACTGCTGTCTGTTCTACCCGTGGTGGGCTCCTCATTAATTGGGAAGCTAAGTATATGTGTCACGTCTTTCAGCGTCACCGTCACTTTCCCCACTAGAAAGTAAAACATGTGTAGATTTTCGGCCTTTATCGTTCCACCAATGCACTCAGGAGTGTATAATGGCCTCTCATTTTTCCTACTAGCGAAACGTGATGAAACCCAGTCAATGCTAAGGTCACTGCAGCTACTTCGTTAAAGGTTTCTAGTGGATCCAGTTTCTTGAACAATAAATTCCTGATTGCCTGAAAAAGAAATGATAATTATTAATATTACTTCATAATTATAATAAGTGTTAACAATAACATTAATAAAAGTATTAATATTTTTCTTAACAACTAGCAACAACAATAAATATCACAATAATAATCATAATAATAAATTTTAAATAATAACAGTTAATAACTTATTCAAAAAATAATAATAACAATAACTATCACAATAATACTTATTATTATTATAATAATAATAATAATAATAATAATAATAATAATAATAATAATAATAATAATAATAATAACCATAAAAAAGTTTTTAAAAATAATATTCTGCTAATAATCTATTAATTATTACCATTATTATTATATTAAAAAGGGCTATGTTACACATCCAAACAATTTTTATCCAAGTTTTATTCAAGTAGGTCCAACACCAACAAAAATCACTCTTATTAAAAGAGGGTCATTACACGCGCTTCTTCTTCTTCTTCTTTCAAATACACCGTACACACATACGTCATCTTCTTCTTCTTTCAAATTCACGTATACCTCTTTCTCCTCCTCTTCCTCCTTCTCATCCTTCTTCTTCTTCTTCTTCACGCACGTAGTTTCTTTCTCTGCTTCTGCTTCTCCTCCTCCTCCTCTTTCTCTTCTTCTTCTTCTTCTCCTCTTTTGTTATCGTCATCACCAACGATACAAACATTATTTTTTCAATTGAATTGTAATTGCTAAATTGAATTGAATGGACGCAAGTGTTCTGAATCTAAATTGAATTGAATTGATAATATTTAAATTGTAGACAGCGGTGTTTCGAATTTGATTTTATATAATGTATTATGTTTCGTTCAATCAGTACTATACAATTGTTTTACCATAAGTACGTGTTCAGTTTATTACGCAGAAAGCTGTTTGAATTTGATTTTATATACTAGATTATGTTTCGTTCACTCAGTACTATACAATTATTTTACCATGAGTACGTGTTCAGTTCACTATGCAGAAAACTGTTCAAATTTGATTTTATATAATGGATTGTGTTTTGTTCTGTCAGTACTATACAACGGTTTCACCATGAGTACGTGTTCGGTTCACTATGCAGAAAGCTGTTCGAATTTGATTTTATATAATGGATTATGTTTCATTCACTCAGTGCTATACAATTGTTTCACCATGAGTACGTGTTCGGTTCATTTCTGTTCTGCACAATTCAAAATTCTTCCTCCTTACCAGGGAGAGAATGAGAAAAAGAAAAAAAATACAGCAGCAACAACAACAAAAGAATGACGATAAGAAAAAAACATGTGAAGAAGAAAGAATGCGAAAAAGAAGGAAGAGAATGAAGAGGAGGAAGAACGCGAAGAACAAAGCGAAGAAGAAGACGCTCCGTGCAAAAACGAGCGTGAGAAGAAGAAGAAGAAGAAGAAGAAGAATAAGAAGAAGAGAAGAAACGTGACGAAAGAAGAAAAACGAAAAGGCGTGTGACCTAAAATTACTTGGATGAGCTTGGATGCCAAAATTGCTTGGATGTGGAGAATATCTCTATTAAAAAATAATAATAACAACAAGATAACGATAATTTATTAAACAGTATTATTATTATCTTAAATAATAATAATAAATTATTAAACATCACTATTTATTATTAAAAAATAATAATAAATTATTATTATTATCATAAACAATATTATAAAAATTAACCATATAATAATAATAATAATAATAATAATAATAATAATAATAATAATAATAATAATAATAATAATAATAATAATAATGAAATAATTAGTTAAAACATAAGTAAAGAACATAGAAATAAATATATTTATTCATAATAAAATTAAAAAAAATCACTTATCCATTGAGGATGATCTAGATATTCAATAATGTGTTCTTCAGGTAAGGTAACATTACAAACCATTTTTTCCTCCTCTTTCACTGAATCCTAAACCTTCACTGTATTCTTATTCTTCCTAAATTTACCCCCTTTCACCCCTCAACGCCAACCCTTTCACTCTCAAAACACCCTTACCGTAGTATAAGTGAAATTGTAACTTCTTCATGGCCTGTGTTTTGCTTTTGAAGACCAGCTGCATCATACTCCTCAACACGTGTCATGCATGCAAGGGGAGAAGCTGCCAATCGCAACCTGTGATTTGCCTATCCGGCTTGCCAAATGCAACCTGCGTTTGGGGATTTTCAAGCTGGTCAAAGTAGTAGGTCATGTCTGCATGCAGCAGGGACACGTTTCGAGACTTCTTTCTCTTTCCCTTCCGAACGCAAGCTACATTTTGCAGCTGCATGTAGCTTTAGCATTTTCTTTTCTAGTCAAAACATAACTTGCGTTTTGCATGTTACAGACTTTAACAGATCCACATTTGTGGATTACACGCCATGCAACAATATCCTTGAAGATCACCATTTTTACTTCCATTAATTAATTAATTTCCGACTATTTTCATTTCTAAATAATTGTCATTTTGTTCCTTTTTATACATTAAAAATTAATGTATCCATAATTACCATACTCAGATAAAAAAATTCATCAACAAAATTACAGTCAATAATTTCTTATCTAGAATCAATAATTCAATTATACGAATTTCAAATTCCAGATTCAGCAACAAAACCATGATAAATTCAAATCACAACAACCATTCCAGACCTGTAATTGGAGTTTTTGATTCAGGAACCAACTTACCTAAAGGCCAAAATATGAGTTCTGAATGTTGCCGATCGTACGTGGTAGGGAACAGAATTGGCTGTGGAAGATGATGATCTCCACAATTGTAGAACCACTTAGTGCAACGATGTCTTGCGATGTCCGGCCAAAAATGGCACCGAGAGTTGGTGTCTTCATGAAGGGGAAGGTGAAAGATGCAAATATATTAGATCTGGAACGACACCAAAGCCTCCTTGTTGGTTCACAAATGCGGCGGTTGTTGGTGGATTAGCTGCAAGAAAGACTGCGACGAACGACGTAGTGGTAGCAAGCGAAAATGGTGAGAGAAGGCATTCTATTCCGCCGTTTTCCATCAATCATGGCCAAGCCAACACTACTCCAAGTGGCAGTATTTCCATGGGATCGTGAAGTTGAGACCCGAATAGAGACTAACTCTCATGCATCGATAGTAGCGGCTTTGGGAAAAGACAGAGAAAATGCAATAGAGAACAGCAGTAAGGGAGGAAGAAGAAGGAGGAATTGGAGATGAACGATGGAGCTTGGCCCGCTGCCTACTATTCTTTTGGTAGTTGTGAATCCCATGGCAGAGAGGCAAGGAGTGATGCGTGAGCATCTTTTCTATCTTTTTCTAGTGAATTTGCATTCAAATTGTTGAGTTTAATCAAGACTTAAATATCTTTTAGCCACTACGGAAGCCTCTTTGATTCGTATGCAATTCTACTAATTTCAGGTAGCATTCAGATGGATTTGATGGAGTTTCCGTAGTAAAAGAGAAGAAAGTGAATGATGTTATCAACCCTGACCTCCCTGCACTCTAACATGAATAACTCGAGCTATAAATGTCCAATTAATGTGATTCCTTTGGCATTCAAAAGTAACTTCCAGAGCTTTCCAACGATGTATAATAGTCTACACTTCTTCTCCAAAAAATTTGGGCTTGATGGCGCCTAACTTGGAAAAATCCTAAGTTATGCACTGCATGGGTGGCGCCTAACTTGGCTTTTCCCAAGTTAGGCGCTAGGACAAGGGAAAAGCCTCCTAATACACACTACCAAGGTGGCGCCTAACTTGGATTTTTTCAAATTAGGCACCAGGACAACCATCAACAAGCAATTTCATTCGGCCAGGCTCAAGTTAGGCGCCACCTCCACCAAGTTAGGCGCCAAGGCACACTCAACACGCCCAATCCTTGCTGCCTCCTCCAAGTCCAACTTCAACATCTTCAAGTTAGGCACCACTACTATGAAAGGCAATGGTCCCCACTCATCCGTCAAAGATGCACGAAGATATTACTCAATTTTAATTAAAAATTTAATTTATTTATTAATAGGAAAAGATATTATTTAGTTTTAGAAAATATAATTTACATTAATTAGGATTAGATATAAAAGGATAAAGAATCAGCCCTTCATGCTCTTCTCTTCTCCTCCACCTCATTCCGCAATTTACAATTTTATAGAACCCTAGTTTTCCCTCTGAACCATGAACAACTAAACCTCCACTGTTAATGTTAGGAGCTCTGTTTATTCTATGGATTAATACTATTACTTTTCTATTTTAATTCATGTATAGATTTCAATTTCAAGAATTATTTTCGTTCTTTATCTTATGAATCTGGGTGGAACGAAAGTATGACCCTTGTTCTAATTGAGTTCTTGTAAAACTTGGAAAAGCTCTTTACTTGAACAATAGCTTGAAAATAATTTCTCCTAAATTTCTAATTATCTGGACTTAACGGGATACATGACATATAATCCTCTTATATTTGGATCATTAGGGTTTCTATGGCATATAAACTAGATTTGAACTAACCCTCTAATTGGAATCAAGTGACCAAGGAATTGGCGGTTGATGAAGGTTAGAGGAAACTAAAAAAGTCTAAGGAATTAGGGTTTAGTCACATATAGTTTGCCATGAATTGAATCTTGCCTGATTAAAATAGTTGGTAAGAAAAGTTAATCTGGAAAATAAATATCTCTGAAGCCTTAACTGTTTTATCCATATATTTCACAACCTGTTTACTACTTGCTTATTTAATTTTCTGAATTTACTGTTAATGCTGTTGAACTCTCAAAACACCATTTTCTGTTTGTCTAACAAAGTAAATCACGCAATCATTATTTCTTAGTCCATTAATTCTCTTGGGATCGATCCTCATTCACTTGAGGTACTACCTGGTACCACCCGGTGCACTTGCCGGTTAGTTTGTGCATTATAATTTCTGCACCACGTTTTTAGCGCCGTTGCCGAGGATTGACTGTGATTGACAAGTATTAGTTGTTTGATTTCTTAGATTAGGCATTTTAGCTTTAGTTTCATTTAATTTTGCTCTTTAATTTTTGAAAATTAGTGCTACTATTTTTCCTTAATTTCTGTAATTAAGTTTGGTGTTACCTAGTTATTTTTACTTTAATTTTCCTATTTAATTTCTTTTTCTTAATTTCAAAATTTTCATTTTAATTTTATCTATAATTTTTGAATTTTTTTGCTTTAATTATTTAGTTGTTCTATTTTATTTCTTTACACAGGTTACCTCACTGAGAATTCTCTGCACTCTTACGTAGAGACTCCCACTTTTCTTGTTTTCTATTTGTTTATAAGCAGGAACAGAGACAAAGAACCTCTTACAGATTTTGATCCTAAACCTGAAAGAACTTTGAGGCGGCACTTGCAATAAGCTAGGCTGTACAAGGCTAGTGAAAATCTCAGTGAGACCTTTGAAAAGGAAGCTGAAGAGTCCATTATGGATTCTAATCGTGTTGTTAATGCTAATGCAGGAAATTAGAATGAGAATGACCAACCTAGAAGTGTCACAACCCAATCTGACCGTGACTGGCGCTTAGGAAAATCTTCCCAAGCAAGCCTCAGAAATCGATATTGCAGGAAACAGAACAAATAGAATTTCCAATTATACAAAAAAAAACAACACATTCTCAACCTCATATTTAAAATATACTCAGCATATTTATATAAAATTCGACTTAAATATTTACAGCAAAGCATAGTCTATTAGCTTCATCTATTAGAATATTTACAAGCAACATACTCAAGTCACTAAAGTCGTACCCTGCCTGTGTCACAAACACTAAGCCCTTAAACAATAAAGGGCTCACCAACACAAACAAAACTAGAGCAGAACTGATGAAGTTGGATTAGGATCAATGCCCATATCTAAAAAAAATGAAAGAATAACAGAGTTTTGCAACTCAGTAAGTAAGCAGAGCATCTATGGCCTCACAAGAGACAGTTGTATAATTAGTAAGCTCTTAATTACAATAATTCTACTTTAATAATAGAGACAAAATCATACTTAAACACAATGATAATTAATTATAAATATTAAGCATTCAAACTTCTTTATTTATAACAATATACGCGGAAGGTTATCTAATCCAGAAAAATCAAAATAACAGACAGAAATCACACTTAGGTTGTTTTCCTTCGTGTGAGTTCTGAAACAGACATGTTCCACTAATTTTGTGGACATGAAACAGACAGGAACCATTTCATCCCATATGGTCCTGAAAAATGCAATTATATAATTGACAAGGTGCACCAAGTCTAGCCTTTACTGCCGCTAGCTGTAGTTTCTGTCATAGAACCTTCCAAAATATTTTGACATACAAATTATGATCAAACTAAAGGTTGTCAACAAATCAATAAATACATCATCAATTCAATAGTAATAATTCATGTAATAACTTTTATTCAAATTCAATAATAAATTTACTTTCAAAGTGTATATGCAAGATAATATTTACATTATAGTTTAATTTCTCAAATAACCACTTCATTCATTTCAATGTTAAATATCATGTCTCAAGTGGGATTTTCTTTGTAAAATATTTAACATAACCATCATATTAACAAATAAGTTAGTAAATAATTAAATAATAAATTATAAAAATTGTCTTCAATAGTTATAAAGATGATGTGAATGCTAAAATTTAACTATAGATACTAAGTTTACTTATAGACTAATATCCAAGAGAGGAATTTCTACTCCACAGGTTCCAACAAGCAAGGAGAGCGATTCCTTTGAGTATCTAATACCACAAACATAACAATAATAACTCTAATAAGTTAATCTTAACATCAATTGATATAATATAACCTATATACCAAATAATCCCAAATTCTATCTTACCCTAACCCTAAATTTTTGGATTTATTAATGCCCATAATTATAAACATAACAAAAATTAAAGATATAGGCAATTATCAAGTTAAAAAATCACCTTAATGGCTTAATAATTGGTAATACTTGAATTAAAGGTTATTTCTCACTTCTTCAAGCTTAGGCTACTTTAATGGAGTTTTGGAATAATACCAACAAAAGAGAACACACTTGATAGGGTGTAATAGAGTTAGAGTAGAAGAAGAGTAGTGAAATTAATTGAAATACAGGTGTATAAAATTATTGTTGAAGAAGTGATATAGTGATATGAAGGAGGAAGGAATTATTGGTAAAGTGACATGAGAGAGGGAAGAAGCATTGGCGGTGAAGATTCTGAACTCTGAAGTGATGCAACAAAAAATACATGTGTGTATTGCTTTCATGTGTGTCATTGGAGCAGAAGGGAAAGAGTGAAAAGTGATGGGCTTGGCCGACCTTTTTTCTTTTTTTTTTTTTTGTAGGCCCTACAATCTCCCCACCTTAAAAAAATTCGGTCCCCAAATTTCAAACATAATACGGATATTTGTCACGCATTATATTCTCAGGTTCCCAGGTTGCTTCTTTCTCCGAATGGTTCTTCCAGACTACTTTTTCTGAGGCTATTTCTTTAGAACGTAACTTCCTTATTTGGCGATCAATTTTAGCAATAAGTTCTTCTTCAAATAATAAATCCTCTTTCAGTTCCACTGATTGGGGTGTAAGTACATGAGATGGATCATTGATGAGCGGATAATTTATACGCTTTTTGGCATTATTTTTAGGTAGTTTTTAGTAGGATCTAGCTACTTTTAGGGATGTTTTTATTAGTTTTTATGTAAAATTTATATTTCTAGACTTTACTATGAGTTTGTGTATTTTTATGTAATTTTAGGTATTTTTTAGCTGAAATTGAGGGACCTGAGCAAAACTCTGAAAGAAGGCTGACAAAGGACTGCTGATGCTGTTGGATTCTGACCTCCCTGCACTCGAAATGGATTTTTCGCAGCTACAAAACTCCTAATGGGACGCTCTTAATGTCGTTGGAAAGTAGACATCCAGAGCTTTCTAGAAATATATAATAGTCCATACTTTATTCGTGATTAGATGACGTAAACTGGCGCTCAACGCCTGTTCCATGCTGCATTCTGAAGTCAAACGCCAGAAACACGTCACGAACCAGAGTTGAACACCAAAAACATGTTACAACTTGGCGTTCAACTCCAAAAGAAGCCTCAGCTCGTGTAAAGTTCAAGCTCAGCCCAAGCACACAACAAAGTGGGCCCCGGAAATGGATTTCTGCACTTGGACTTATTTCTATAAACCCTAGTAACTAGTTTAGTATAAATAGAACTTTTTACTATTATATTTTCATCTTTGGTCTCAATTTTATTCTATTATTCATCTTAGGAGACTATTGATCACGTTTGGGGGCTGGCCATTTGGCCATGCCTGAACCTTCATCACTTATGTATTTTCAACGGTGGAGTTTCTACACACCATAGATTAAGGGTGTGGAGCTTTGCTGTACCTCAAGTTTTAATACAATTACTACTATTTTCTATTCAATTCAGCTATTCCTATTCTAAGATATTCATTGCACTTCAACATGATGAATGTGATGATCCATGACACTCATCATCATTCTCACCTATGAACGCGTGACTGACAACCACTTCCGTTCTACTTTAGGCCGGGCGCATATCTCTTGGATTCCTTAATCAGAATCTTCGTGGTATAAGCTAGAATTGATGGCGGAATTCATGGAAATCCAGAAAGTCTAACCTTGTCTGTGGTATTCCGAGTAGGATTCCAGGATTGAATGACTGTGACGAGTTTCAAACTCGCGATTGTTGGGCGTGGTGACAAACGCAAAAGAATCAAGGGATTCTATTCCAACATGATCGAGAACCGACAGATGATTAGTCGTGCTGTGACAGAACATTTGGACCATTTTCACTGAGAGGATGGGATGTAGCCATTGACAACAGTGATGCCCTACATACAGCTTGCCATGGAAAGGAATAAGAAGGATTGAAGGAAGGCAGTAGGAAAGCAGAGATTCAACAGGGACAAGCATCTCCATACACTTATCTGAAATTCCCACCATTGAATTACATGAGTAACTCTATCTTTATTTTCTGCTTTATTTACTATTCGAAAACTCCATAACATTTATTATCCGCCTAACTGAGATTTACAAGATGACCATAGCTTGCTTCGTACCAACAATCTCCGTGGGATCGACCCTTACTCACGTAAGGTATTACTTGGACGACCCAGTGCACTTGCTGATTAGTTGTGCAGAGTTGTGACTAAGTGTGATTCACGTTTGAGAGCGCTACCAAGTTATTGGAGCCATTGTTGATGATCACAATTTCATGCACCAAGTTTTTGGCGCCGTTGCTGGGGATTGTTCGAGTATGGACAACTGACGGTTCATCTTGTTGCTCAGATTAGGTAATTTTCTTTTTATTTTTCTTTTCAAAAAGTTTTCAAAAATATTTTTCAAAATTTTTTCTTTGTTTTCGAAAAAATTATTCAAAATTTTTAAGAATGAATTCTAGTGTTTCATAAAGTATGTTGAAGCTTGGCTGGCTGTAAAGCCATGCCTAACTCAATTTGATTGAGGCTTCAAAACCATCAACATAGAGGCAAGTTAATTGGAATATCAGTTGTTACATGGCTGATTTATATCTTCTAAAGCTGGCTGGCTATTAAGCCATGCCCAACCCTTGGATTGGAGCTTTAGGCTAATATTGAAAGATTCCTGGAATTCTTATTAAAAATTTTGGATTTCTTATTTTCTTTTTTTTTCTATATGTTTTTCGAAAAAAAATTAAAAGAAAATCCAAAAAAATCATAAAATCATAAAAAAAAAAAACCAAAAATATTTTGTGTTTCTTGTTTGAGTCTTGAGTCAATTTTTAAGTTTGGTGTCAATTGCATGTTTTTAAAAATTTTGCATTATTTTTTGAAAATTCATGCATTCATGGTGTTCTTCATAATCTTCAAGTTGTTCTTGGTAAGTCTTCTTGTTTGATCTTGATGTTTTCTTATTTTGTGTCTTTTATTGTTTTTCATATGCATTTTTGCATTCATAGTGTCCATGCATTAAAGATTTCTAGGTTTGGTGTCTGGCATGTTTTCTTTGCATAAAAAATTTTTCAAAAATATGTTCTTGATGTTCATCATGATCTTCAAAGTGTTCTTGACATTCATCTTGACATTCATAGTGTTCTCATAATTAAAATTTCAAAAATAAAAAAATATATTTTCCTTTTTCTCTCAAAATTTCGAAAATTTGGGTTGACTTAGTCAAAATTTTTTTAAAATTAGTTGATTCTTGTAAGTCAAATCAAATTTTCAAATTTTAAAAATCCTATCTTTTCAAAACTTTTTCAAAAATAAAATCTTTTTCTTTTTTATCTTATGATTTTCGAAAATTTAAAAATATTTTTCAAAAAAATCTTTTTCTTAATTTTATCTTTATTTTCGAAAATTATGCTAACAATTAATGTGATTGATTCAAAAATTTGAAGTTTGTTACTTTCTTGTTAAGAAAGGTTCAATCTTTAAATTCTAGAATCATATCTTTTAGTTTCTTGTTAGTCAAGTAATTAATTTTAATTTTAAAAATTAAATCTATCTTATCTTATCTTTTATATCATATCTTATTCAAAATTTTATCTTTTTCAAAAATTTGATTTCAAAATATCTTCTTATCTTCTTATCTTTTCAAAATTGACTTTCAAATCTTTTTCAACTAACTATTTGACTTTTTGTTTATTTCTTATCTTTTTCAAAACCACCTAACAACTTTTCTCTCTCTAATTTTCGAAAATAATTCCCTCTTTTTCAAAAAATTCTTTTTAAATTTTAATTTTAATTTTATTTCTTATCTTTATTTTCGAAAATCATTTAACTCCTTTTCAAAATTTAATTTCGAAAATTTCTCCCTCTCTCATCTTTTCCTATTTATTTATTCATTTACTAACACCTCTCTTAACCTCTCTTCATCTCAAATCACTGCCCCTATCCTTACCCTTGTGTTTGGATTCTCCTTTCTTTATTCCCTTCTTCTTCTACTAATAATAAGGAACCTCTTTACTGTGACATAGAGGATTCCTCTTCTTTTTCTGTTCTCTTCTCTTTCATATGAGCAGGAATAAGGAAAAAGGCATTCTTGTTGAAGTTGATCCAGAACTTGAAAGGACTCTGAAGAGAAAACTAAGAGAAGCTAAATTACAACAATCCAGAGACAACCTTACTGAAATTTTTGAACAAGAGAAGGAGATGGCAGCCGAACCTAACAACAATAATGCAAGAAGGATGCTTGGTGATTATACTACACCTACTTCCAAGTTTGATGGAAGAAGCATCTCAATCCCTACCATTGGGGCAAACAATTTTGAGCTGAAACCTCAACTAGTTGCTCTAATGCAACAAAATTGTAAGTTTCATGGACTTCCATCAGAAGATCCCTACCAGTTTTTAACTGAGTTCTTGCAGATCTGGAGACTGTAAAGACAAATGGAGTAGATCCTGAAGTCTACAGGCTTATGCTTTTCCCTTTTGCTGTAAGAGATAGAGCTAGAACATGGTTGGACTCTCAACCTAAAGATAGCCTAGACTCCTGGGATAAGCTGGTCACGGCCTTCCTGGCTAAGTTCTTTCCTCCTCAAAAGCTGAGCAAGCTTAGAGTGGATGTTCAGACCTTCAAACAAAAAGATGGTGAATCCCTCTATGAAGCTTGGGAAAGATACAAACAGATGACCAAAAGATGTCCTTCTGACATGTTTTCAGAATGGACAATGATAGATATATTCTATTATGGTCTATCTGAGTTCTCTAAGATGTCATTGGACCATTCTGCAGGTGGATCCATTCACCTAAAGAAAACACCTGCAGAAACTCAAGAACTTATTGACATGGTTGCAAATAACCAGTTCATGTACACTTCTGAGAGGAATTCCGTGAATAATGGGACGCCTCAGAGGAAGGGAGTTCCTGAAATTGATGCTCTGAATGCCATATTGGTTCAGAACAAAGTGTTGACTCAGCAAGTCAACATGATTTCTCAAAGTCTGAATGGATGACAAAATGCATCCAACAGTACTAAAGAGGCATCTTCTGAAGAAGAAGCTTATGATCCTGAGAACCCTGCAATGGAAGAGGTAAATTACATGGGTGAATCTTATTGAAACACCTATAATTCATCATGGAGAAATCATCCAAATTTCTCATGGAAGGATCAACAAAAGCCTCAACAAGGCTTTAATAATGGTGGAAGAAATAGGCTCAGCAATATCAAGCCTTATCCATCATCTTCTCAGTAACAGATAGAGAATTATGAACAGAATACCTCTAACTTAGCAAATTTAGTCTCTGATCTGTCTAAGGCCACTTTAAGTTTCATGAATGAAACAAGGTCCTCCATCAGAAATCTGGAGGCACAAGTGGGCCAGTTGAGTAAGAAAATCACTGAAACTCCTTCTAGTACTCTCCCAAGCAATAATGAAGAGAATCCAAAAAGAGAGTGCAAGGTCATTGATATAATCAATATGGCCGAATGCAAGGAGGAGGGAGAGGACGCGAATCCCACTGAGGAAGATCTCATGGGACGTCTCTCAAGCAAGAAGGAGTTCCCTATTGAGGATCCAAAGGAATCTGAGGCTCATATAGAGACCATAGAGATTCCATTAAATCTCCTTCTGCCATTCATGAGCTCTGAAGACTATTCTTCCTCTGAAGAGGATGAAGATGTAACTAGAGAGCAAGTTGCTCAATATCTAGGAACCATCATGAAGCTGAATGCCAAGTTATTTGGTAATGAGACTTGGGAAGATGAACCTCCCTTACTCATTAGTGAACTTGATACGTGGGTTCAGCAAACTTTACCTCAAAAGAAACAAGATCCTGGGAAATTCTTAATACCCTGTACCATAGGCACCATGACCTTTGAGAAAGCTCTGTGTGACCTAGGGTCAGGCATAAATCTTATGCCACTCTCTGTAATGGAGAAGCTGGGGATCATTGAGGTACAGCCTGCCATGTTCTCATTACAAATGGCAGACAAGTCAGTAAGACAAGCTTATGGATTAGTAGAGGACGTGTTAGTAAAGGTTGAAGGCCTTTACATCCCTGCTGATTTCATAATCTTAGACACTAGGAAGGAGGAGGATGAATGCATCATCCTGGGAAGACCTTTCCTAGCCACAGCAGAAGCTGTGATAGATGTTAACAGAGGAGAATTAGTCCTTCAAATGAATGGGGACTACCTTGTGTTTAAGGTACACGGCTATCCTTCTGTAACAAGGGAGAGTAAGCATACAGAGCTTCTCTCAGTACAGAGTCAAACAGAGCCCCCATAGTCAAACTCTAAGTTTGGTATTAGAAGGCCACAACCAAACTCTAAGTTTGGTGTTAAAACCCCATATCCAAACTCTAAGTTTGGTGTTGGGAGTCTACAACATTGACCTGATCACCTGTGTGGCTCCATGAGAGCCCACTGTCAAGCTATTGACATTAAAGAAGTGCTTATTGGGAGGCAACCCAATTTTTATTTATCTAATTTTATTTTTTATTTTATTGTTCTTTTATGTTTTATTAGGTTCATGATCATGTGGAGTCACAAAATATATACAAAAATTAAAAATAGAATCAAAAACAGCAGAAGAAAAATTACACCCTGGAGGAAGGACTTACTGGCGTTTAAACGCCAGTAAGGAGTATCTGGCTGGCGTTCAACGCCAGAACAGAGCATGGATCTGGCGTTGAACGCCAGAAACAAGCAACATCCCGGCGTTCAAACGCCAGGAATGTCCCCTAAGGAGAGCTGGCGCTGAACGCCAGAAACAAGCATGGACCTGGCGTTCAACGCCAGAAACATGTTGCACATGGGCGTTAAACGCCCAGAACATGCATCACTTCAGCGTTTAAACGCCAGAATTATAGGCAAAGGCATTTTGCATGCCTAAGTGGTGCAGGGATGTAAATCCTTGACACCTCAAGATCTGTGAACCCCACAAAATCATCTCAGGATCTGTGGACCCCACCTACCATATTCTTCCCTCTTCTCAACATTCATCCTCTCTTTTTAATAAACACTCTTCCCCAAAACCCTTCACCAATCACCTCAATCTCTCTTTCCAACTACACCCTTCACCACTCACATCCATCCACTCTTTCCCATAAACCCCAACTACCTTCAAAATTCAAAATTTCTTCCTCACCCAAACCCACCCTAAAGAGCCGAACCTACTCCCTCTCCCCTCCCTATATAAACCCCTCCATTCTTCTTAATTTTCACACAACACAACCCCCTCTTCTACACCTTGGCCGAATACACCTCCCTTACTCTCCTCCATATCTTCTCTTCTTCTCCTTCTTTTCTTTCTTCTCCTTCTTTTCTTTCTTCTCTTGCTCGAGGGCGAGCAATATTTTAAGTTTGGTGTGGTAAAAGCATAAGCTTTTTGTTTTTCCATTACCATTGATGGCATCTAAGGCCGGAGAAACCTCTAGAAAAGGGAAAGGGAAGACAAAAGCTTCCACCTCCGAGTCATGGGAGATGAAAAGATTCATCTCCAAAGCCCATCAAGACCACTTCTATGATGTTGTGGCCAAGAAGAAGGTGATCCCCGAGGTTCCTTTCAAGCTCAAGAAAAATGAGTATCCAGAGATCCGACATGAGATCCAAAGAAGAGGTTGGGAAGTTCTGACCAACCCCATTCAACAAGTCAGAATCTTGATGGTTCAAGAGTTCTATGCCAATGCATGGATCACTAGGAACCATGATCAAAGTATGAACTCGAACCCAAAGAATTATCTTACAATGGTTCAAGGGAAATACTTAGATTTTAGTCCAGAAAATGTGAGGTTGGCGTTCAACTTGCCCATGATGCAAGGAGATGCACACCCCTACACTAGAAGGGTCAACTTTAATCAAATTTTGAACCAAGTCCTTATGGACATATGTGTGGAAGGAGCTCAATGGAAAAGAGACTCCAAAGGCAAGCCGGTTCAACGAAGAAGACTGGACCTCAAGCCTGTGGCTAGAGGATGGTTGGAATTCATCCAACGCTCCATCATCCCCACTAGCAACCGATCTGAAGTTACTGTGGATCGGGCCATCATGATCCATAGCATCATGATTGGAGAGGAAGTAGAAGTTCATGAAGTTATCTCTCATGAATTCTACAAAATAGCCGATAAGCCCTCTACTTTGGCAAGGCTAGCTTTTCCTCATCTTATTTGCCATTTATGTTACTCAGCTGGAGTTATCATAGAAGGAGACATCCCCATTGAGGAGGATAAGCCCATCACTAAGAAAAGGATGGAGCAAACAAGAGAGCACACTCATGGATCCCAAGAGACGCATGAAGAAGCTCATCACCAAGAAATCCCGGAGATGCCTCAAGGGATGCACTTTCCCCCCAACAACTATTGGGAATAACTCAACACTTCTCTAGAAGATTTGAGTTATAATGTGGATCAATTAAGGGTGGAACATCAAGAGCACTCCATCATTCTCCATTAAATTAGAGAAGATCAAAGAGTAATGAGGGAGGAGCAACAAAGGCAAGGAAGAGACATAGAAGAGCTTAAGGACATCATTGGTCCTTCAAGAAGAAGACGCCACTAAGGTGGACTCATTCCTTGTTCTTATTTCTCTGTTTTTCGATTTTTATGCTATATGTTTATCTATGTTTTGTGTCTCTACTTCATGATCATTAGTATGAAGTAACTATGTCTTAAAGCTATGAATAAATTCCATAAATCCTTCACCTCTCTTAAATGAAATATGTTTTAATTCAAAAGAACAAGAAGTACATGAGTTTCGAATTCATCTTTGAATTTAGTTTAATTATATTGAGTGGTGACAATACTTTTTATTTTCTGAATGAATGCTTGAACAGTGCATATTTTTTATCTTGTTGTTTATAAATGTTAAAATTGTTGGTACTTGAAAGAATGATGAACAAAGAGAAATGTTATTGATGATCTGAAAAATCATAAAATTGATTCTTGAAGCAAGAAAAAGCAGTGAAAAACAAAAGCTTGCGAAAAAATGGCAAAAAAAATTAGAAAGAAAAAGAAAAAAGCAAGCAGAAAAAGCCAATAGCCCTTAAAAACAAAAGGCAACGGTAAAAAAGATCCAAGGCTTTGAGCATCAACGGATAGGAGGGCCCAAGGAGCTAAAATCCAGGCCTAAGCGGCTAAATCAAGCTGTTCCTAACCATGTGCTTGTGGCATGCAGGTCCAAGTGAAAAGCTTGAGACTGAGTGGTTAAAGTCGTGATCCAAAGCAAAAAGAGTGTGCTTAAGAGCTCTGGACACCTCTAACTGGGGACTTTAGCAAAGCTGAGTCACAATCTGAAAAGGTTCACCCAGTCATGTGTCTGTGGCATTTATGTATCCGATGGTAATACTGGAAAACAAAGTGCTTAGGGCAACGGCCAAGACTCATAAAAGTAGCTGGGTTCAAGAATCAACATACTTAACTAGGAGAATCAATAACACTATCTGAAATTCTAAGTTTCTATAGATGCCAATCATTCTAAACTTCAAAGGATAAAGTGAGATGCCAAAACTGTTCAAAAGCAAAAAGCTACAAGTCCCACTCATCTAATTAGAACTAATATTCATTGATATTTTGGGATTTATAGTATATTCTCTTATTTTTATCCTAATTGATTTTCAGTTGCTTGGGAACAAGCAACAATTTAAGTTTGGTGTTGTGATGAGCGGATAATTTATACGCTTTTTGGCATTGTTTTTAGGTAGTTTTTTAGTAGGATCTAGCTACTTTTAGGAATGTTTTTATTAGTTTTATGTAAAATTCACATTTCTAGACTTTACTATGAGTTTGTGTGTTTTTATGTAATTTCAGGTATTTTCTGGCTGAAATTGAGGGACCTGAGCAAAACTCTGAAAGAAGGTTGACAAAGGACTGCTGATGCTGTTGGATTCTGACCTCCCTACACTCGAAATCGATTTTCTGGAGCTACAGAACTCCAAATGGCGCGCTCTTAAAGGCATTGAAAAATAGACATCCAGAGCTTTCCGGAAATATATAATAGTTCATACTTTATTCGTGATTAGACGATGTAAACTGGCGCTCAACGCCAGTTCCATGCTGCATTCTGAAATCAAATGCCAGAAACACGTCACGAACCAGAGTTGAACGCCAAAAACACGTTACAACTTGGCGTTCAACTCGAAAAGAAGCCTCAGCTCGTGTAAAGTTCAAGCTCAGCCCAAGCACACACCAAAGTGGGCCCCGGAAGTGGATTTCTGCACTTAGACTTATTTTTGTAAACCCTAGTAACTAGTTTAGTATAAATAGAACTTTTTACTATTGTATTTTCATCTTTGGTCTCAGTTTTATTCTATTATTCATGTTAGGAGACTATTGATCACGTTTGGGGGCTGGCCATTCGGCCATGCCTGAACCTTCATCACTTATGTATTTTCAACGGTGGAGTATCTACACACCATAGATTAAGGGTGTGGAGCTCTGCTGTACCTCAAGTTTTAATGCAATTACTACTATTTTCTATTCAATTCAGCTATTCCTATTCTAAGATATTCGTTGCACTTCAACATGATGAATGTGATGATCCATGACACTCATCATCATTTTCACCTATGAACGCGTGACTGACAACCACTTCCATTCTACTTTAGGTCGGGCGCATATCTCTTGGATTCCTTAATCAGAATCTTCGTGGTATAAGCTAGAATTGATGGCGGCATTCATGGAAATCCGGAAAGTCTAACCTTGTCTGTGGTATTCCGAGTAGGATTCCAGGATTGAATGACTGTGACGAGCTTCAAACTCGCGATTGTTGGGCGTGATGACAAACGCAAAAGAATCAAGGGATTCTATTCCAACATGATCGAGAACCGACAGATGATTAGTCATGCTGTGACAGAGCATTTGGACCATTTTCACTGAGAGGATGGGATGTAGCCATTGACAACAGTGATGCCCTACATACAGCTTGCCATGGAAAGGAATGAGAAGGATTGAAGGAAGGCAGTAGGAAAGCAGAGATTCAACAGGGACAAGCATCTCCATACACTTATCTGAAATTCCCACCATTGAATTACATGAGTAACTCTATCTTTATTTTCTGCTTTATTTACTATTCAAAAACTCCATAACATTTATTATCCGCCTAACTGAGATTTACAAGATGACCATAGCTTGCTTCATACCAACAATCTCCATGGGATCGACCCTTACTCACGTAAGGTATTACTTGGATGACCCAGTGCAATTGCTGGTTAGTTGTGCGGAGTTGTGATTAAGTGTGATTCACGTTTGAGAGTGCTACCAAGTTATTGGAGCCATTGTTGATGATCACAATTTCGTGCACCAATCATGAATATATTTACGTAACATGGACACATGAAATACCGGGTGAATCATAGACAAATCAGGTGGTAATGCTAAGCGATATGCTACTGCACCTATTTGTTCCAAAATCTCATAAGGACCAATATAGCGAGGACTAAGCTTACCCTTTTTGCCAAACCTCATCACACCCTTCATATGTGACACTCGGAGAAAAACTTGATCACCTACCGAGATTCTAAGTTACGTCTCCTATGATCAGCATAGGCCTTCTGTCTACTTTGGGCTGCTAATAAACGTTCCTTGATCAAGCAAACCTTTTCAATCGCATCTTGTACCAAATCGGGTCCCAACAGTTTGGTTTCACCAACTTCAAACCATCCGATTGGTGATCTACATCGCCTTCCATAAAGAGCTTCAAATGGTGCAATTTGGATACTGGCTTGGTAACTATTATTATAAGAAAACTCAATCAAAGATAGATAGCTATCCCAATTCCCACCAAAATCCAAAACACAACATCTCAACATATCTTTCAAAATTTGAATTGTTCTCTCAGATTGTCCGTCCGTTTGGGGATGGAAAGCTGTACTAAGATTTACTCTTGTTCCAAGTGCATTCTGAAAGGATTTCCAAAAATGAGAGTTAAATTGTGGCCCACAATCTGAGATAATGGACACTGGAGCTCCATGAAGCTTGAATATCTCATCAACATAAAGCTTAGCATATCGGGCAGCGGTATAAGTGGTTTTCATAGGAAGAAAGTGAGCTGACTTCGTCATTCTATCTACTATCACCCAGACTGAATCGTAGCCCTTAAAACTACAAGGTAAACCTGTCACAAAGTCCATAGTAATTCTCTCCCATTTCCATTCAGGTATCTCAATATATTGTAGCAACCCTGCAGGCCTTTGATGTTCAGCTTTAACTTGTTGACAAGTCAAACAATGAGAAACAAAAGTACTTACATCTTTCTTCATGCCTTCCCACCAAAACAATTGCTTCAAATCTTGGTACATCTTATTAGTGCCCGGATGAACGGTGTATTTAGAATTGTGAGCCTCCTCCATAATAGCTTTCTTTAAATCATTGTTATTTGGCACACATAAACGGTTACCACAATGTAAAACACCTTGATCAAGAGAAAAATCTGAATTCTTCCCATTGTGAACATCTTCCATTAGCTTTCTTAACTTTGGATCATCACCTTGCGCAGACTTGATTTGTTCTATTAGGGAGGACTGAGATCGTACATAAGCTAAGAGTGGCCCTGACCCTTCAAGCTTAAAGTATACACCCTCAGATTTCAACTTGTGAATCTCTTGCACTAAAGGTTTCCTTGATAAAACAATGTGATTCAAACTACACATAGATTTTCTACTCAATGCATCAGCAACTACGTTAGCCTTACCTGGACGGTATAAGATAGTACAATCATAATCCTTAAGTAACTCCATCCATCTACGTTGTCTGAGGTTAAGATCTTTTTGTTGAAAGATGTACTTTAAACTCTTGTGATCTGTATAAATCTCACATGTTTCTCCATAAAGATAATGTCTCCGAATCTTTAAGGCAAAAACCACTACTGCTATTTCTAAATCATGAGTTGGATAATTTTGCTCGCGCTTCTTGAGTTGTCTAGATGTATAGGCGATGACTCTACCATGCTACATAAGAACACATCCAAGTCCTACCCGAGATACATCACAATATACCGAATATCCTCCGGATCCTAAAGGTAAAACTAGAATTGGGGCAGTAGTCAAACACTTCTTAAGCTTTTGAAAGCTTTGTTCACATTCATCAGTCCATTGAAATTTTACATTCTTCTGAGTCAGCTTGGTCAAAGGAGCTGATATCTTTGAGAAATCTTTGACAAAATGTCTGTAGTAGCCTGCCAATACTAAAAAGCTACGGATCTCTTTTACTGATGTAGGTCTTGGTCACTGTTGGATGGCTTCTACTTTCTTCGAATCCACTTTGATTCCATCTTTTGATACAACATGACCTAAGAATGCTACTTGGTCCAACCAAAACTCACACTTAGAAAATTTTGCATACAGTTTGTGATTTCTTAAAGTTTGCAAAACAACTCTTAGATGATGTTTATGTTCTTCCTCACTCTTGGAATACACTAGAATGTCATCAATAAAGACAATCACAAAGTGATCTAAAAAAGCCTTGAATACATGATTCATCAAGTCCATAAAAGCAGCTGGGACATTGGTTAAACCAAAGGGCATCACCAAAAATTCATAGTGCCCATATCGAGTTCGAAAAGCCATTTTTAGAATGTCTTCTCCCTTAATCTTTAACTGATGGTATCCAGAACGAAGATCTATCTTGGAAAAACAAGAAGCTCCCTGAAGTTGGTCAAACAAATCATCAATCCTTGGTAAGGGATACTTATTACGAATAGTTACTTTGTTAAGTTGCCGATAATCGACACACAATCTCATTGAACCATCCTTTTTCTTTACAAAGAGGATCGAAGCTCCCCAAGGAGAAGTACTAGGATGGATAAATCTTTTGTCTAATAGCTCTTGTAACTGAATTTTCAACTCTTGTAATTCCGCGGGAGCCATGCGATAAGGAGGGATTGACACAGGAAAAACCCCTGGAGCTAAGTCTATGGAAAACTCTACCTCCCGATCCAGTGGTATGCCTGGTAGTTCCTCTGAAAACACATCTAAGAATTCCCTAACCATGGGAACTTGATCTATGCTAGGTACTTTGGCTTCAACGTCCCTAACTACTGCAAGAAATCCTTGATTTCCTTTATCCATCAAGTGTAACGTACTCGTAGAAGAGATAAGATTAGCCAAGGTAGAACAACCCTCACCAAAGAAAACAAAGGGTGGAATGCCCGGAATATCAAATTTCATTGTTTTGGACTAGCAACTTACATCGGCATGATAAGAGGATAGCCAATCCATGCCCAAGATAACATCAAATTCATTCATCATTTCATGAAGGATCAAATCAACTAAGGTATCAACAGTGTCCACTCTAACAATGCAAGATCGATAAACATATTGAACTATTACAGAAACTCCAAGTGGAGTACCAACATAAAATGGACAGTCTAATACTTGAACTTGCTTATCTAAACACGATGCAAAATATGGGGATATATAAGAGTGATGAGAACCCGGATCAAACAATACTTGAGAATCTAAAGAGCAAACTTGTAAGGTACCTGCTATCACTGCATTTAAAGCCTGAGCATCCTGACAGGTTAAAGCATGAATTTATGACTGACCTTTGCCACCTTGTGCTGCACCTTTTTTGTTAGACCCTCGACCACCAGATCCTCTACCTGCGCCCTTAACTAATGGAGCTAAAGAATTTCCAGGCGACATAGCTGAGAAAGATGGATTGGATGTTGCAGGTAGTGCTGAACTTTGAATGGAACGTCCCTGAGGATGAGGACAATCTCTACGAAGGTGACCAGTCTGTCCACAACCATAACATGCTCCAGTAGTCTTGAAGCATGCTCCAGAATGATACTTCCCACAATGCTGACATGGTGACCTAAGAATTTCTGAAGGCTTAGATCTCTGCATGCTTGGTTTAGATGCACTCCTAGCTCGACTCCCTAAGGCGGAGGTACCCTTTGAGGCAGCTTTAGAATGGTTAACCCCACCTGGTTGTGTTTGTGGGCGATTCTGATGACCTGATATTCTCCCATAGCTTGATCCTCCAGAGAATGCTCCTTGTATCTTTTTCTTTTTACCCATTTCTTTGTTCACTCTCCTTTCCTCTAATCCAGCTTCAATACCATAAGCAGCATTTACAATTTCCGAATAGGTCATACTTCCAACCAGGGGTGAAAGAGCAGTGAAGTAAAGATTTGCTAGTCCTCGAACAAATCTCTTGACCCTCATGATATCTGGGGTCACTAAGTGCTCAGCATATCTAGAAAGCTCAGTGAAACGATTCTCATACTGCATCACAGACATACCAGGAGTTTGCCTCAACTTCTCAAAATCAGCAACATTTTTCTCCTTTATGCTAGTAGGAAGGAATCTTTCTAAAAGGATCTTAACAAACTCATCCCACAAAAGAGATGGCATCCGACGTGCCCTTCTACTTTGAAGAAGTGTTTCATACTAATGATAAGCATGTCCTGTTAAATTGTATATAGCTAGATCCACCGCTGTGTCATCTGGACATCCGAGGGCTCAAAAAACTTTGTTCAAGCTGTCAATGAAGAACTGAAGATCGTCCTTCAGAAGATTTCCAGAGAAAGTAGGCGGATTCAGCTTAACGAACGATTGGAGAGTAACAGCTCGTTCCCCAAGGGGTTGTTGGTTTTCTTGATTAAGGACATTTGGCCCCGCAGAATGTGCAGCTCTAACTTCTCTTCGATTAGTCAAAGACTCCACAAGATTATTAACATCCTGATGAAGTCCTCGTATCACAGCAGCAACATTCACTGGTTCTTCTGTGATAGTCGCACCTCTGCCTTGCCCTATTGGTCTTCTACGACCACCACCCCATTGATTGAGTGGGGGAGAGGGTGCTCTATTAGCTTCAACATTAGGAGCATTACGCGCTCCTGCCCGTGGAGTAGGAATATGACATTTATGTGGCATCTTCCACCTAATAATGAATGATTATATCAATTACAGATAGGCTCAAACACAGAAGACAATAAAAACACACTTTAAAGACATTATTTTACAAATATTCCTATAAGTCCTTAGTAACATCAGAACTTGTGCAAATGGGCCGGCTTCCATTTCGCAATCATGATCTTACTACAGGACAACTGCTCTATATTATATAGGAAAACCTAAGCTCTGATACCAATTTGTCACGACCCAATCTGACTGCGACTGCGCTTAGGAAAATCTTCCCAAGCAAGCCTCAGAAATCGATATTGCAGGAAATAGAACAAATAGAATTTCTAATTATACAAAAAAAAACAACGCATTCTCAACCTCATATTTAAAATATACTCAGCATATTTATATAAAATTTGACTTAAATATTTACAGCAAAGTATAGTCTATTGGCTTCATCTATTAGAATATTTACAAGCAACATACTCAAGTCACTAAAGTCGGACCCTGCCTGTGTCACATGGAGCAGTTTAACAAGTCTAAAGAGCTTTAAAGCTATTTACACAAACACTAAGCCCTTAAACAATAAAGGGCTCACCAATACAAACAAAACTAGAGCGGAATTGATGAAGTTGGATTAGGATCAATGCCCATATCTGAAAAAATGAAAGAATAACAGAGTGAGTTTTGCAACTCAGTGAGTAAGCAGAGCATCTATAGCCTCACAAGAGACAGTTGTATAATTAGTAAGCTCTTAATTACAATAATTCTACTTTAATAATAGAGACAAAATCATACTCAAACATAATGATAATTAATTATAAATATCAAGCATTCAAACTTCTTTATTTATAACAATATATGCGGAAGGTTATCTAATCCAGAAAAATCAAAATAATAGACAGAAATCACACTTAGGTTGTATTCCTTCGTGCGAGTTCTGAAACAGACATGTTCCACTAATTTTGTGGACATGAAACAGACAGGAACCATTTCATCCCATATGGTTCTAAAAAATGCAATTATATAATTGACAAGGTGCACGAAGTCTAGCGTTTACTGCCGCTAGCTACAGTTTCTATCATAGAACCTTCCAAAATATTTTGACATACAAATTATGATCAAACTAAAGGTTGTCAACAAATGAATAAATACATCATCAATTCAATAGTAATAATTCATGTAATAACTTTTATTCAAATTCAATACTAAATTTACTTTCAAAGTGTATATGCAAGATAATATTTACATTATAGTTTAATTTCTCAAATAACCACTTCATTCATTTCAATCTTAAATATCATGTCTCAAGTGGGATTTTCTTTGTAAAATATTTAACATAACCATCATATTAACAAATAAGTTAGTAAATAATTAAATAATAAATTATAAAAATTGTCTTCAATAGTTATAAAGATGATGTGAATGCTAAAATTTAACTATAGATACTAAGTTTACTCACAGACTAAAATCCAAGAGAGGAATTTCTACTCCACATGTTCCAACAAGCAAGGACAGCGATTCCTTTGAGTATCTAATACCACAAACATAACAATAATAACTCTAATAAGTTAATCTTAACATCAATTGATATAATAAAACCTACATACTAAATAATCCCAAATTCTATCTTACCCTAACCCTAAATTTTTGGATTTATTAATGCCCATAATTATAAACATAACAAGAATTAAAGATATAGGCAATTATCAAACTAAAAAATCACCTTAATGGCTTAATAATTGGTAATACTTGAATTAAAGGTTATTTCTCCCTTCTTCAAGCTTAGGCTACTTCAATAGAGTTTTAGAATAATACCAACAAAAGAGAACACACTTGATAGGGTGTAATAGAGTTGGAGTAGAAGAAGAGTAGTGAAATTAATTTAAATACAGGTGTATAAAATTATTGTTGAAGAAGTGATATAGTGATATGAAGGAGGAAGGAATTATTGGTAAAGTGACATGAGAGAGGGACGTAGCATTGGCGGTGAAGATTCTGAACTCTAAAGTGATGCAACAAAAAATACGTGTGTGTATTGCTTTCATGTGTGTCGTTGGAGCAGAAGGGAAAGAGTGAAAAGTGATGGGCTTGGCCCACCTTTTTTTTCTTTTTTTTGTAGGCCCTACAAGAAGGGTGCTTGGCTCATACACTGCTCCTAATCCAAATTTCTATGGGAACATTATTGTGGTGCCTTGATGCACCACTATTTCGTGGCACATCTTGTGCTTAATTGAGTAGATTTTATCCACTAATCTCATAATTATTCATAGAATTCGCGTGTTTTACATTTTCCTTCCTGATTTTGTGTTATGATTGAAAACATGCTTCTTTGGCCTTAATTTTGCTAATCTTAATCCTCTCTTATTACCATTCAATGCCGTGATATGTGCGTTAAGTGATTTTAGGGATTACAGGGCAGGAAAGGCTTAGAGGATGGAAAGGAAGCATGCAAAAGTGAAAGGAATACAAGAAATTGAAGGAACTGCAAAGCTGTCATCCCTGACCTCTTCGTACTCAAACGGTCATAGCTTGAGCTACAGAGGTCCAAATGAGGCGGTTCTAATTGCGTTGGAAAGCTAACATCCGGGGTTTCGAAATGATATATAATTTTCTATAGTGGCCGTACAGCTAGGCGACGGGAATGAGTGCATCATTCGCACGCATCGCATTGACGAAAAACCAGCGTGTTAAAATTCGCATCCAGCGATTTCTGGGCTGTTTTTGACCCAGTTCTCGGCTCAAAAAATACAAATTAGATGCTACAGAGTGGAGGAATCATGGAGACAACTTTCATTCACACAATTTTAGATTTTAGATGTAGTTCTCTAGAGAGAGAGAGAGAGAGAGGCTCTCTCCTCTCTCTTAGGTTTTAGGATTAGGATTTCTTCTTCTTCTCAATTCCATGTTCAATGTTCTTTTAATTTAGTTTCTCTTTTATTTGTTTATGAACTCCATGTTAGATTTGATTTCTTTATTTAATGTAATTTGAGTTATTTCAGATTTATGATTTCTTTCTTTTATTTATGATATAAATAATTTGGATTTTCCCCTCTTTGGCTTTGGTTGAGTAATTGGAGACACTTGAGTTATCAAACTCCTTGTTGATTGAAAATTAGAATTCTTTACTGATTGATTTGAATTCCCCTAACTCTAGTCTTTTCTTAGAAATTAACTAGGACATGAGGAATCAAATTGATTTATCCACTTAATATACCTTCATAGTTAGAGGTTGACCAAGTGGGAGCAAAAGCCAATTCTCATCACAATTGATAAGGATAACTAGGATAGGACATCCAGTTCTCATACCTTGCCAAGAGCTTTTCTAGTTATTAGTTTATTCATTTTGCCATCTACTATTCTTGCTTCTTATTTAAAAACCCCAAAACCATACTTTTCCATAACCAATAATAAATCATACATCCCTGCAATTCCTTGAGAGACGACCCGAGGTTTAAATACTTCGGTTATAAATTTTACTGGGTTTGCTTTAATGACAAACAAGATTTTGTACGAAAGGATTCTTCGTTAGTTTAGAAGCTATACTTTCAACAAGACTTTATTTGTAAAATTCTTTACCGACAGAAAATCCGTTCGTCAAAATGGCGCCGTTGCCGGGAAATTACAAACGTGTATCTTATTATTGGTTATTGTAAATATTTGTTTTTGCTTATTTTTATTTATTTTTTGTTTTTAATTTTTATTAACTACTATGAATTCTCACCCCCTCTGGCTTTAAGTTTGATTCCAATATTGTTGTAAAGAATGGGAGCTATAATGAGAACAGGCATCAAGGTTGGAAGAATCAAAGATGGGAGGAGCCACCAAGATTTGATCAACCCTCTTGGCAACAACTGCCTCCAATGCGCTATCACCAACAACCATTCTATAATGCAAACCAAGACAATAGTTGTGGTTGACCCTTTCGTGACAACCAACCTCCACCAAATTACTATGGTCAAGAGCCATTCCAGGGTGCGTACCAAGATGATAGATATAGTGGACCCCCTTGTAGTTACCAGCAAGACCCACCATATGCCTATGAACCCCCTCCTCAACATAACTGTGAACCACCATACTCACAAGCCCCTTTCCACCATTCACCTTCATATGACCCTAACCCATATCCACCATACCAACCACCTTATGAGCCAAATGAACCATACATAAAACCACCCCCATTCCAACACAATTACTCTCATGAGCCACCACCTCCATGTTCATCATCTCCATATCCTTATCAAGAAGAACCACCTCCATGTTATGAGCCATTTCTCCTAACAAATGAACTCTCCTATCCACCCCGAACCTCCATGGAGAAAATACTTACCTATCTCATTGGTCTCACCTCTAAACTCCAAAATCTTATATCCCACATGGACCACCCCTGTACCTCCAATATTCAACCCTCAAGCTCTAGTGCACTTCCATTTCAACCACATAATGACCCACCTATCCCATCACCACCCTCCATGGAAGAGCACCCACATCCATCAACCCAAGAATAACATGATCCCAATGATGTTATTGACATGGAACAAGAGAAAAATGATCATCTTAGGAACGCAATGGATCGGTTACACGTGGCCTTATTTCCAGAGGAGCAAGAGAAGGCCCAACATGTGGAGGTAGGAGTGACCCTTGAAGATGAAGGAGTAGTTGAAGAGAGTTGTCATGTAAAGGTAATCATCAAGGAGGAGTACAATTTTATGCTAAAACAATTGGACAAAGCCACAATAGTTAAAGAGGAAATGGTTGAAGATTTAGGAGATGCGAAACCTCCATTTGAACCTCAAGTCATGGAGCTTCCTTCCAAGACGATTGTATTTGATGTTGAGGAGGGTGTACAACCTCCAAGGCATGTCATGGTTGAAGACTTGGAAGAGGTTGATCAAGAGATGGAGATTCAAGAAGAAGAAGCACAACCTCCCATGTCCTTGGTAAGCAATGAAGAAGAGATTGAATTGGAAGAAAGCTACCAAGAGGAAGAGGTTGATATTGAAGAAGCTTGCAAAGAGGTGGAAGTTATCAAAGACGAGCACAAGGGAGTGGAGCTTGCAAGATCATTAGAAACACCTCTCCCAAGGCCATTACCGTTCAACACAACATTCAAGTGGGTAAAATTCTCATCCTTGACCTTTACTTTCCCACTTGAATATGGGCTACTGGAGACGGATGGTCGACTTAGAGCTCTCTGTGGCTTTAAGAGTGAGAGGGAAATGGTTAGTGGAAAGAGTTGTCCTGCAAGGTTCAATATGGTTTCATGTTCCAAGTTGAAATGCAAGGGTTGGTGTAGAGCTTGAATGAATGGGTCTAAGAAGCTATTTGGATGCCTAAATGAGAATTCCAAGGCTGAACCACCTGGATGAAATCATCATGATCCACTTGAAGGCAGGTGTAGAAACAAGATTTGGGATCTATGAATATATGAGGATCAATTTTGAGAGCTCAAAGCTTGTGAAGAATTCCATCAAAGCTTGAGAAATTTACCTGGTATTGATAGAGCTTATTAGAAGTCCAAGCATTGGTGGAAGTTTCAAGACGAGTTCAAGCACAAGCCACCATGATAATGAGCTCACCAACTGTCCAACTTAAGGACAATAACTAAAAGTGCTAGGTGGGAGACAACCCACCATAGTATGATCGTTCTTTTCTCTCTTCTTAGTTTTCTTTTTAAGTGACTCTTCTCAATATTACAGCATATAGTCTGTATTTGCATCTGCATTCTAAAAAAAGGAAAGTGATAGAAAGTTGCGTGGGAGCAGTGTAGAAAGTGTGCCAATCGCATAAGCAACACCACGCGTACGCGTCATTTGCGATTCTGGCACCTCACGCGTACGCGTCAATGACGCGCACGCGCGACCCAAAAAAATCGACGTAAAAAGGTGTTTTTCCGAAATTTTTGCGGGCCTGGTGCTGATACTGTGCTGGAGGCACAAAATCGGTCACGCGTGCGCGTCATTTTCAATTTCTGGCCACTCAGCGTGCACGTGCCTGACGCGCACGCATCGAAATGCAATTTTGGCCACAACGCGGAGCAAACAGAGAGTTGTGCGTGCACAGAGCTGGCCTCGCGCGAGTAGCACGACCAAGGTCACGTGTGCGCATGACCGACGCTTACGCGTCGTTTGTGATTCTGCTCACCCACCCGTACACGTGAGCGACGCGCACGCGTCGCGTCCCATTTCTCATTCCCTTCTCCTTTCTTCTCTCCTTTCCCCTTCTTTTCCTTCCCCCCATCTACTCTATCCTCCTTATTTCCATTATTGCATTTATTTATTTCATGTTGCCTTAGTTATCTATGGTTTCTTCTCATGCATTTTTATGTTGGTGTTGAAATTTTATTTGGGAGCTATTTTATTATTTTGAACTTGTGGATTTTATGAGGAGTGATTTGACAATTGATATTTTAATTTGGCTCTCTTATACGTTTGGATTACATTATTTTCATTCCAATTATACCTTGCACACTACGTGTTTGTGAAAAAGCTTTTCTGGCACTTTGAATCCTATTTTCTTTTACTCGTTTACTTGTATGCCTCTTTTTCACAACACTTGGATTCCACATGTATTTGAGGTTATTATTCACAATTGTCTTCATTACATATGCTCTTTAATTTGGCACATTTAATAATTGATGCTTGAATTATGCTTCTCATGCCCATTACTTGCATGCTTTTACCATCTTGCATCTAATTTTATGAATTGTATTTTTGATCCGTATTGATGTCTTACATACGTATTGTAGCTACCATGTAGTTGTGCTAACATCTTTCCTTTGGCATTCATTATCACTTGGAATTTTCTCCCTTCCGGTCTTAGTTGTCTATATTTCACACTCTTCCTTTTCTTTCTTCTTTAGACATGGGTACCAAGAAAGGAAAAGAGAAGGCCACTGACAAGACACCGGCACAGAAAGGAACCACGAGGCCTCCAGCTAAGGCGCTTCCATCTACAAGCGTCAGTTGGAGTAACCTGTCCACTTGCACATCTTAGCATGCACCGAGGACGGTGCAATCTTTAAGTGTGGGGAGGTCGATACTGACTTTTGTGGGTTAGTTACCTTCTTTTCGACACCAATCATTTATTTTTCTTGTTAGTTGTTGCATTTGCATGTTTGTTTGCATGTATGTCTTGCTTGGTTAAAGTAATGAGTTTCTTTTCAAGACCCTTTTTACAATATTTCACTAATTTAAATTAAAATATTTTTGTTAAAACTTGTTTGAAGTTGTATTTGGAACATAAAATGATAGTTAAAGAACACACAACCCGTGAGATTTGAGCTTAATTACATGGTTACATTATTTAACAATAAAAATTTTATTATTGTGTGTTTACTTCTCTATGATTGTAATATATATTTTGTTCCATCATAGATGTCCATTGTTTAGTGTATTTAAATATATGCATATGATTGAGGCCATTAATTATTTTTCTCACTTATCCCAAAAATAAGCCTACCCTTTCAATCACCTTTGTTAACCACCTTGAGCATTTTAATCCCCGTTTGTTCTATATTTTACCATATCACTAGCCTTAAGCGAAAAAATAATTAATAACCCCAAATGAATCTTTGGTTAGCTTAAGTTAGAGATTGTGTGTCAATTAAGTGTGGAGAACTGTGGGAACTTGGGTTGATGAAAGTATACAGTATTTCATTGACAAAATATTGAGAATTTGGGCACCTACTCATGTGAGACCAGAAAAATTAAAAACTCATGTGCATTGATATGTTATGTTTGCTTCCAAAAAAAAAGAAAAAAAACAAAAAACAAAAAATATTCAAATAATTAAATAAATCAGTAAATAAGGGGACAAAATTACCCCAATGTTAAATTGATGAAAAGATCAATGCACATGTGATACAAATTAAAAGAAAGGTTAATGCATGAGTATGTAATGCAAAAGTGGGAAATTATGGGTAGCTAGGCATAAATTTAGAAGTTATACAGAGCATGTGTGTGTTTATATGAGAGCTTATGTTAGTTAAAGATTCAATTTATAGCTCACTTAGCCATACATATGTCATTACTCTTACCTTGGCCTCATTACAACCTTGAAAAGACCTCATGATGTTTGCATTGGTACATTAAATACTTGTTGATTGGTTAGGTGAAGAACAAAGTTTAGAAAGCATGACTAGAGAAGAGTAGAGTGATTACCCTATACACTTGAGTGACTAGAGTGCATATACACTATTAGTGAGGGTTCAATGCTTGATTATATGTTCCCTGCTTTTATGAGCTATCTTCTTACAAGTTTACTTGTCTTTAATTATATAATTTGAATTAGTGAAATTTGATTTATATTTGTCTTGAAGAACTTATTTGCTTTTAACCAAGTAGACAAAAATATCTTAGCATATAGTTGCATTTATAGGTTGCATCTCATACTTTCTACCATTCCTCTTCACTCTTATAGCTTCTCTTGAGCTTAGCACGAGGACATGCTAATGTTTAAGTGTGGGGAGATTTGATGCACCACTATTTCATGGCACATCTTGTGCTTAATTGAGTGGATTTTATCCACTAATCTCACACTTATTCATAGAATTTGCATGTTTTACATTTTACTTCCTGATTTTGTGTTATGATTGAAAACATGCTTCTTTAGCCTTAATTTTGCTAATCTTAATACTCCCTTATTACTATTCAATACCGTGATATATGCGTTAAGTGATTTCAGGGATTACAAGACAGGAAGAGGATGGAAAGGAAGCATGCAAAAGTGGAAGGAATACAAGAAATTGAAGGAACTGCAAAGCTGTCAACCCTGACCTCTTCACACTCAAACGGTCATAACTTGAGCTATAGAGGTCCAAATGAGGCGGTTCTAGTTGCGTTGGAAAGCTAACATCCGGGGCTTCGAAATAATATATAATTGTCTATAGTCGCCATACATGTAGGCAATGCGCATGCGTGCATCACACGCACGCGTCGCATTGACAAAAAACCAGTGTGTTAAAATTTGCATCCAGCGATTTCTGGGCTGTTTTTGACCCAGTTCTCGGCTCAAAAAATACAAATTAGATGCTACAGAGTGGAGGAATCATGGAGACAACTTTCATTCACACAATTTTAGATTTTAGATGTAGTTCTCTAGAGAGAGAGAGAGAGAGAGGCTCTTTCCTCTCTCTTAGGTTTTAGGATTAGGATTTCTTCTTCTTCTCAATTCCATGTTCAATGTTCTTTTAATTTAGTTTCTCTTTTATTTGTTTATGAACTCCATGTTAGATTTGATTTCTTTATTTAATGTAATTTGAGTTATTTCAGATTTATGATTTCTTTCTTTTATTTATGATATAAATAATTTGGATTTTCCCCTCTTTGGCTTTGGTTGAGTAATTGGAGACACTTGAGTTATCAAACTCCTTGTTGATTGAAAATTGAAATTCTTTGCTGATTGATTTGAATTCCCCTAACTCTAGTCTTTTCTTAGGAATTGACTAGGACCTGAGGAATCAAATTGATTTATCCATTTAACGTACCTTCATAGTTAGAGGTTGACCAAGTGGGAGCAAAAGCCAATTCTCATCACAATTGATAAGGATAACTAGGATAGGACATCCAGTTCTCATACCTTGCCAAGAGCTTTTCTAGTTATTAGTTTATTCCTTTTGCCATCTACTATTCTTGCTTCTTATCTAAAAACCTGGTGCACGAAATTGCAATCACACTTTTGCAATCCGCACAACTAACCAGCAAGTGCACTGGGTCGTCCAAGTAATACCTTACGTGAGTAAGGGTCGAATCCCACGGAGATTGTTGGGTTGAAGCAAGCTATAGTTATCTTGTTGATCTTAGTCAGGATACCAATAGGGTTCTTTCGTTTTAGCTGTAAAAAGTCAAAGGGCATAAAATAAATACTTATTGTGCAATAATGGAGAATATGTTGGAGTTTTGGAGATGCTTTGTCTTCTGAATTTTTGTAACATAATGCTTCCTCACTTTCATAAATGCAAGGCTCCTTCCATGGCAAGCTGTATGTAGGGTGTCACCGTTGTCAATGGCTACTTCCCATCCTCTCAGTGAAAATGGTCCAAATGCTCTGTCACAGCACGGCTAATCATCTGTTGGTTCTCGATCATGTCGGAATAAGATCCATTGATCCTTTTGCGTCCCTCACTATGCCCAACAATCGCGAGTTTGAAGCTCATCACAGCCATTCAATCATTGAATCCTACTCGGAATACCATAGACAAGGTTTAGACTTTCCGGATTCTCATGAATGCTGCCATAAATTCTAGCTTATACCACGAAGATTCTGATTAAGAAATCTAAGAGATACTCATTCAATCTGATGTAGAATGGAGGTAGTTGTCAGGCACACGTTCATGGATTGAGGAAGGTGATGAGTGTCATGGATCATCACCTTCTTCATAGTGAAGCGCGAATGAACATCTTAGATAGGAACAAGCATGTTTGAATGGAAAACAGAAATAATTGCATTAATTCATTGAGACGCTGCAGAGCTCCTCACCCCCAACAATGGAGTTTAGCGACTCATGCCGTCAAAGAGTATAAAATTCAAATCTAAAAATATCATGAGATACAAAATAAGGCTCTAAAAGTTTTTTAAATACTAAACTAGTAACCTAGGTTTACAGAAAATGAGTAAACTAAGATGGATAGTGCAGAAATCTACTTCTGGGGCCCACTTGGTGTGTGTTGGGGTTGAGACTTAAGCTTCTCATGTGCCTGGGCTGTTTCTGGAGTTGAACGCCAGGTTGTAACCTGTTTCTGGCGTTGAACTCCAACTTGCAACCCTGTTTCTGGCGCTGAACGCCAGACTGTAACATGAAACTGGCATTGAATGCCACTTTACGTCGTCTATCTTCGCGCAAAGTATTTACTATTATATATTGGTGGAAAGTCCTGGATGTCTACTTTCCAACCCAATTGAGAGGGCGCCAATTGGACTCCTGTAGCTCCAAAAAATCCATTCCGAGTGCAGGGAGGTCAGAATCCAACAACATCAGCAGTCCTTTTTTTCAGCCTAAATCAGATTTTTGCTCAGCTCCCTTAATTTTAGCCAGAAAATACCTAAAATTATAGAAAAACACACAAACTCATAGTAAAGTCCAGAAATATAATTTTTGCCTAAAAACTAATAAAAATTTATTAAAAACTAACTAAAACATACTAAAATCTACATGAAATTACCCCCAAAAAGCGTATAAAATATCCGCTCATCACAACACCAAACTTAAACTGTTGCTTATCCTCAAGCAAATAGATAAATTAAAATAGGATAAAAAGAAATTAAGAAACAATCGTATCTCAGAGTTTCAAGTGAAGCTCAGATTCTAATTAGATGAGCGGGGCTAGTAGCTTTTTGCTTCTGAACAGTTTTGGCATCTCACTTTATCCTTTGAATTTCAGAATGATTGGCATCCATAGGAACTCAGAATTTAGATAGTATTATTGATTCTCCTAGTTTAGTATGCTGATTCTTGAACACAGCTACTTTATGAGTCTTGGCCATGGCCCTAAGCACTTTGTTTTCCAGTATTACCACCGGATACATAAATGCCAAGACACATAACTGGGTGAACCTTTTTAGATTGTGACTTAGCTTTGCTAAAGTCTCCAATTAGAAGTGTCCAGAGTTCTTAAGCACACTCTTTCTACTTTGGATCACGACTTTAACCACTCAGTCTCAAGCTTTTCACTTGGACCTGCATGCCATAAGCACATGGTTAGGGGCAGCTTGATTTAGCCGCTTAGGCCTGGATTCATTTCCTTAGGCCCTCCTATCCATTGATGCTCAAATCCTTGGATCCTTTTTACCCTTGCCTTTTGGTTTTAAGGGCTATTGGCTTTTTCTTTTTCTTTATCCAATGATTCCTTGTAAATTTTTTTTTCACTGCTTTTTCTTGCTTTAAGAATCAATTTCATGATTTTTCAGATCAGCAATAATATTTCTCTTGTTCATCATTCTTTCAGGAGCCAACAATTTTAACATTCATAAAATTTAAGATAAAAAATATGCACTGTTCAAGCATTCATTCAGAAGACAGAAAGTATTGCCACCACATATAATTAATTAGAATTTTTCTTATTAAATACTCAAAAAATATAAATTGCCTCTTTATTCTAAAAATCTACTATTTTATTTATGTTTGATGATGATGAGAAAAATAAATTATAACTTAATTGAAAATAAAATCAAAATAGATATACTAATTACTACTACTTATATATAACTTCTAGGGTAAATTCCTATAATAACAACTATCACAGAGTTAAAGCAAAAATTAAAACTCAACAACCTTTATTTTGGAAAGTGGATGTTCCTCTAGTCTGTGGGGTGCTTGGTCCTTCAAGAGATAATTTTTGACGCTTCAGTTCCTTTAAGTCACGCCCTTGCTCTTCTTGTTCCCTAAGAAATTTGCAAAGCATGCAATTTTGATTATTCTGCTCTTCCTTTATTTGGCCAATAGCTTCTTGCAACTTGGTAACAGATGCTTCAAGATGCTCCTAGTATTCAAATTGAGGGATTTCTGGGAGGAATTCCTGTGCTCTCCTTTTGATGGGTCATCCTGCACTTGTTGTTTTTCCATTGATATTTTGGTGATTGGCCGCTCAACTGAGATATATTCAGTTATTCCCATTTTTACTCCAGCATCTTTACATAGCATAGAGATTAGGCTTGGATAAGCCAATTTGGCATCTTTGGATTTCTTGTTTGCTATTATGTAAAGTTCACACAAAATTAATTGATGAACTTCTACTTCTTTTCCCAACATAATGCAGTGAATCATCACTGCTCTTTTAACTGTGACTTCAAAACGGTTGCTAGTGGGCAATATCGAACGCCCAATGAAGTCCAGCCAGCCTCTGGCTACTGGTTTGAGATCTTCTCTCTTGAGTTGATTTGGGACGCCCGTGGTGCTGGTGATCCACCTGGCTCCAGGGATACATATATCCTCTAGAATCTTGTCCAGGCCCATGTTTGTTCTCATCATTCTCCTATTAAAGGAGTCTGGATCATCTTTCAGCTGAGGCAGCTGGTGCACAAAATTGTGATCATCAATGGCGCCATCAACATGGTACGCTCAATTGCAAACTCAACTCTTTATCACAACTTTGCACAACTAACCAGCAAGTGCACTGGGTCGTCCAAGTAATAAACCTTACGCGAGTAAGGGTCGATCCCACGGAGATTGTTGGTATGAAGCAAGCTATGGTCATCTTGTAAATCTCAGTCAGGCGAATTCAAATGGTTATGAATGATTTATGAATAAAGCATATAATAAAGATAGAGATACTTATGTAATTCATTGGTGAGAATTTCAGATAAGCGTATGGAGATGCTTTGTCCCTTCTGTCTCTCTGCTTTCCTACTGTCTTCATCCAATCCTTCTTACTCCTTTCCATGGCAAGCTGTATGTTGGGCATCACCGTTGTCAATGGCTACAGTCCCGTCATCTCAGTGAAAATGTTCAACACGCTCTGTCATAGCACGGCTATTCAGCTGTCGGTTCTCGATCATGTCGGAATAGAATCCAGTGATTCTTTTGCGTCTATCACTAACGCCCCACAATCGCGAGTTTGAAGCTCGTCACAGTCATTCAATCCTCGAATCCTACTCAGAATACCACAGACAAGGTTTAGACCTTTCGGATTCTCTTGAATGCCGCCATCAATTCTAGCTTATACCATGAAGATTCTGATTAAGGAACCCAAGAGATATCCACTCAACCTAAGGTAGAACGGAGGTGGTTGTCAGGCACACGTTCATAGGTGAGAATGATGATGAGTGTCACGGATCATCACATTCATCAAGTTGAGGAACAAGTGATATCTTAGAACAAGAATAAGCTGAATTGAATAGAAGAACAATAGTAATTGCATTAATACTCGAGGTACAGCAGAGCTCCACACCTTAATCTATGGTGTGTAGAAACTCCACCGTTGAAAATACATAAGAACAAGGTCTAGGCATGGCCGAATGGCCAGCCTCCCATAGAGGGTTCAATCATAAAAACATGATCAAAAGATGATCCTAAGATCTAAAGTGATCAAAAGATGTAAATACAATAGCAAAAGGTCCTACTTATAGAGAACTAGTAGCTTAGGGTTTACAAATATGAGTAAATGACATAAAAATCCACTTCCGGGCCCACTTGGTGTGTGCTTGGGCTGAGCATTGAAGCATTTTCGTGTAGAGACTCTTCTTGGAGTTAAACGCCAGCTTTTGTGCCAGTTTGGGCGTTTAACTCCCATTCTTGTGCCAGTTCCGGCGTTTTACGCCAGAATTCTTGAGCTAACTTGGAACGCCTGTTTGGGCCATCAAATCTCGGGCAAAGTATGGACTATTATACATTGATGGAAAGCCCAGGATGTCTACTTTCCAATGAAGTTAAGAGAGCGCCAATTGGGTTTCTGTAGCTCCAGAAAATCTACTTCGAGTGCAGGGAGGTCAGAATCCAACAGCATCTGCAGTCCTTTTCAGCCTCTGAATCAGATTTTTGCTCAGGTCCCTCAATTTCAGCCAGAAAATACCTGAAATCACAGAAAAACACACAAACTCATAGTAAAGTCCAGAAAAGTGAATTTTAACTAAAAACTAATAAAAATGTAATAAAAAATAACTAAAACATACTAAAAACATACTAAAAACAATGCCAAAAAGCGTATAAATTATCCGCTCATCAGCAGCTTAAAGATCTCCCTGATTTTATTAGGGTGGATGTGAACAATCTTTCCTCTGACCAAGGTCCGATAGTCATAGAGGGCAGTTCCAGATATTCTCTGCCTGTCTGTTTGCCACAGATTAGCGTAGAACTCCTGAACCATATTCCTTCCCACTTTTGTTTCAGGATTAGCTAGGATTTCCCAGTTCCTGTTTCGAATTTGCTCTTGGATCTCCGGATATTCATCTTCTTTCAGATCGAATTTGACTTCCGGGATCACTGATCTTAGACCCATTATTTTGTAGTAATGGTCTGAATGTTCTTTGGTTAAGAACTTCCCTTGATTCCAAAGTGGTTTTGGAATACTCTCTTTCTTGCCTCTTGGAGTGGGTTATTTTCCTTTAGGAGCCATGATCTTAGTGAGTATGGTTTAGTGATCACGGATAAACACACCAAACTTAGAGGTTTGCTTATCCTCAATCAAAAGAAAAGAAAGGAGAAGGATAGAAGGAGAGCTAGTGTCAAATGGTGGATGAGAGGAGGGAGACCGAATGTGGATTTAAAGGGAGGGGTGGGTTTTTCGAAAATTTTAAAAAGAGATAAGATAAAAGATATGATTTATAAAAGATAAATATGATAAGAAAAAGATATAATTTAAAATTAAAAAAAATTGTGAATGGTATTTGAAAAAGATAAATCTGAATTTTATTTTGAAAAAGATTTTAAAAGATAATTGAGTTTTGAAAAATTTGAAAAAGAGTTGGATTGGATTGGAAAAAGATTTGTGTTTATGGATTAAGATATATTTGATATTTTTGAAAAAGGGCTTTTAGAAATTAGGATTAAAATTTTTGGAATTTAAGGATGAGAATTTGTAACATGTTTATGCAAGAAATCATGAATTGGAACATAAAAATTAAAAAAATTTGAAATAAAAACGAATTTACCTCCTCCCCACCATCCTGGCGTTTAAACGCCCAAACGCTGCATGTTTTGGGCGTTTAACACCCATGTGCAGCTTCTCCTGGGCGTTCAACGCCCAGCTGTTGCTTCTTTCTGGCGTTGAACACCAGGAACTCCTTTGTCACTGGGCATTTTTCTGAACGCCCAGGACGCTGTAAATCTGGCGTTGAACGCCCTGAAGGTGCTTCTTTCTGGCGTTCAACGCCAAAAAGATGCTCCTTTCTGGCGTTTAATGCCCAGATGGCTATCCTTACTGGCGTTGAATGCCCAGTAGGTGCTTCTTTTGGGCGTTCAACGCCCAAAACAGCTTTTACTGGCTTTTTCGCACCAGTGAGCTTTCTTTTTGCTGTTTAATCCTCTAGATCCTTCTGTAACTCTGTGAACTTAAGCAATTGCTATTTTACCTTGAAGATAATTGACATATACCTGTAAAAATCAATTAATTAACAAATAAGCCTTTGTAAATGGCTGGGTTGCCTCCCAACAAGTGCTTCTTTATTGTCTTTAGCTGGACTATTACTGAGCTTTAATCAAGTCTCAGTTTTGAGCATTCCTGCTCAAAATTGCTTTCAGGATAATGTTTAACTCTCTGTCCATTAACAATGAACTTTTTGTTAGAATCATTATCCTGAAGCTCCACGTATCCATATGGTGACACATTTGTAATCACATATGGACCTCTCCACCGGGATTTCAATTTCCCAGGGAATAATCTGAGCCTAGAATTAAATAGCAGAACTTTCTGTCCTGGCTCAAAGACTCTGGATAATAATTTCTTATCATGCCATCTTTTTGCTTTCTCTTTGTAAATTTTTGCATTTTCGAAAGCATTTAGTCTAAATTCCTCTAGCTCATTTAACTGGAGCAATCGTTTTTCTCCAGCTAACTTGGCATTAAGGTTTAGGAATCTGGTTGCCCAATAAGCCTTGTGTTCTAGTTCCACTGGAAAGTGACAGGCTTTTCCATACACCAGCTGGTATGGAGAAGTTCCTATAGGTGTCTTGAATGCTGTTCTGTATGCCCACAGAGCATCATCCAAGTTTCTTGCCCAATCCCTTCTACAGTTAATCACAGTCCGTTCCAGGATTCTTTTAAGTTCTCTATTAGAGACTTCAGCTTGCCCATTTGTTTGTGGATGATATAGAATGGTCACCCTATGGCTAACTCCATATCTAACCAAAGTAGAGTAAAGCTATTTATTGCAGAAATGAGTGCCTCCATCACTGATTAGTACACTAGGGATACCAAATCTGCTGAAGATGTGTTTCTGGAGGAATTTCAGCACTGTCTTAGTATCATTAGTGGGTGTTGCTATAGCTTCTACCCAGTTGGATACATAATCCACTGCCACCAGAATATAAGTGTTTGAGTATGATGGTGGGAATGGCCCCATGAAGTCAATACCCCATAGATCAAACAACTCAATCTACAAGATCCCTTGTTAAGGCATGGCATAACTGTGAGGCAGATTGCCAGATCTTTGGCAACTGTCACAATTAAGTACAAACACTCGGGAGTCTTTATAGAGAGTAGGCCAGTAGAAGCCACATTGGAGGACTCTTGTGGCTGTTCGCTCACTTCCAAAATGTCCTCCATATTGTGATCCATGGCAGTGCCAGAGGATCTTCTGTGCTTCTTCTTTAGGCACACATCTATGGATTACTCCGTCTGCACATCTCTTGAAGAGATATGGTTCATCCCAAAGATAGTACTTTGCATCCGTGATCAATTTCTTTGTTTGCTGCCTACTGTACTCTTTGGGTATGAATCTTACTGCCTTGTAGTTTGCAATGTCTGCAAACCATGGCACCTCCTGGATGGCAAAGAGTTGCTCATCCAGAAAGTTTTCAGAGATCTCAGTAAGAGGGAGGGACGCCCCTTCTACTGGTTCTATTCGGGATAGGTGATCTGCTACTTGGTTCTCTGTCCCTTTTCTGTCTCTTATTTATATATCAAACTCTTGCAGAAGCAACACCCATCTGATGAGTCTGGGTTTTGAATCCTGCTTTGTGAGTAGATATTTAAGAGCAGCATGGTCAGTGTACACAATCACTTTTGATCCTACTAATAAGATCTAAATTTGTCAATGGCGTAAACCACTGCAAGTAACTCTTTTTTGTGGTTGTGTAGTTCTGCTGTGCATCATTTAAAACACGACTGGCATAGTAAATGACGTGCAAAAGCTTGTCATGCCTTTGTCCCAACACTACACCAATGGCATGGTCATTAGCATCACACATCAGTTCAAATGGTAATGTCCAGTCTGGTGCAGAAATGACTGGTGCTGTGACCAGCTTAGCTTTCAGAGTCTCAAATGCCTGCAGACACTCCTTATCAAAGATAAATGGCGTGTCAGCAGCTAGCAGATTACTCAGAGGTTTGGTGATTTTTGAAAAATCTTTTATGAACCTCCTATAGAATCCTGCATGCCCCAGAAAGCTTCTGATTGCCTTAACATTGGCAGGTGATGGTAATTTTTCAATTACCTCTACCTTAGCTTGATCCACCTATATTCCCTTGTTCGAAATTTTGTGCCCAAGGACAATTCCTTCAGTCACCATAAAGTGACATTTCTCCCAGTTTAAAACCAGGTTAGTCTCTTGGCACCTCTTTAGAACAAGTGCTAGATGGTTAAGACAGGAGCTGAATGAGTCTCCAAATACTGAAAAGTCATTCATGAAGACTTCCAGAAATTTTTCCACCATATCAGAGAAAATAGAGAGCATGCACCTTTGAAAGGTTGCAGGTGCATTGCACAGACCAAATGGCATCCTTCTGTATGCAAATACTCCAGATGGACATGTGAATGCTGTTTTCTCTTAATCCTGGGGATCTACTGCAATTTGATTATAATATGAATATCCATCCAGGAAGCAGTAGTATTCATGACCTGCTAGTCTTTCTAGCATTTGGTCTATGAATGGTAAAGGAAAATGATCCTTTCTGGTAGCTGTATTGAGCCTTCTATAATCAATACACATACGCCACCTTGTAACTATCCTTGTGGGAACCGGTTCATTTTTTTCATTATGGACCACTGTCATGCCACCCTTCTTAGGGACGACTTGGACAGGGCTTACCCAGGGGCTATCAGAAATAGGATAAATAATCCCAGCCTCTAGTAATTTAGTGACCTCCTTCTGCACCACCTCCTTCATGGCTGGATTCAGCCGCCTTTGTGGTTGAACCACTGGCTTGGCGTCACCCTCCAATAGGATCTTATGCATGCATCTGGCTGGGCTAATGCCTTTAAGATCACTGATGGACCACCCAAGAGCTTTTTTGTGTGTCCTTAGTACTTGAATTAGTGCTTCCTCTTCATGTGGCTCTAAGGTAGAGCTTATGATCACAGAGAAGGTATCACCTTCTCCCAGAAATGCATATTTCAGGGATGGTGGTAATGGTTTGAGCTAGGGTTTAGGAGTTTTCTCCTCTTCCTGAGGTATTTTCAGAGGTTCTATTATTCTCTCTGATTCTTCCAGATCAGGCTGAACATCTTTAAAAATGTCCTCTAGCTCTGATTCGAGACTCTCAGTCATATTGACCTCTTTTACGAGAGAGTCAATAATATCAATGCTCATGCAGTCATTTGGGGTGTCTGGATGCTGCATTGATTTGACAACATTCAACTTGAACTCATCCTCATTGACTCTCAGGGTTACTTCCCCTTTTTGGACGTCAATAAGGATTCGGCTAGTTGCTAGGAAAGATCCTCCTAGAATGAGAGTTGAACTCTTGTGCTCCTCCATTTCCAGCACCACAAAGTCAGTAGGAAAGGCGAATGGCCCAACCTTGACAATCATGTCTTCAATCATGCCTGATGGGTGTCTAATGGAGCCATCAGCAAGTTGGAGACATATCCGGGTTGGTTTGACTTCTTCAGTCAACCCAAGCTTTTTGATAGTAGATGCATGTATTAGGTTGATACTTACCCCAAGATCACATAGAGCTTGCTTGGTACAAGTACCCTCTAATGTGCATGGTATCATAAAGCTTCCGGGATCTTTAAGCTTCTCAGGTAAGCTTTTCAGAATGACTGCACTGCATTCTTCAGTGAGGTAAACTTTTTCAGTTTCCCTCCAATCCTTCTTATGACTTAAGATCTCTTTCATGAACTTAGCATAAGAGGGTATTTGCTCAAGTGCCTCTACAAACGGAATCTTTATTTCAAGAGTCCTGAGATAGTCTGCAAAGCGGGCAAATTGCTTATCCTGTTCCGCTTGGCAGAGTTTCTGAGGATAAGGCATTTTGGCTTTGTATTCCTCAACCTTAGTTGCTGCAAGTTTATTGCCTACAGATGTGGGTTGGGATGCCTTTTTAGAAGGGTTATTATCAGCACTTGTATGTGTCTGATCACCCATTGGCAATTGAATGCTAGGGGTGGAAGCTGGAGTGGCGTTAGACGCCAACTCCTTACCTGTTTCTGGCGTTTGAACGCTAGAACTGTGCTTCCTTTGGGCGTTCAATGCCAACTCCTTGCTTGTTTCTGGCGTTGAACGCCAGGACTGAGCATAGGTTGGGCGTTCAATGCCAGCTTCCCACCCATTTTCTGGTGTTTGAGCGCCAGAATTATTCCTTTCTGGGCTCTTACTGTCCTCAGATGGATTTTGGGTGGTTTGATCATTTCTTGGCTTCCTGCTATCTTGAAGTGAGATATTTAATATTTTCCCACTTCTTAATTGAACTGCTTGGCACTCTTCTGTTATTTGTTTTGATAGTTGCTGTTCTGTTTGCTTCAACTGTACTTCCATATTCATATTAGCCATTCTTGTTTCTTGTAATATCTCCTTGAATTCAGCTAACTGTTTTGTTAGAAAGTCTAATTGATGATTGAATTTAGTAGCTTGATCTGCAGGACTGAGTTCAGCAGTTACTGTTTTAGCCTCTTCTTTCATGGAAGATTCACTGCTTAGGTACAGATGCTGATTTCTGGCAACTGTATCAATGAGCTCTTGAGCTTCTTCTATTGTCTTTCTCATGTGTATAGATCCACCAGCTGAGTGGTCTAGAGAAATCTGAGCTCTTTCTGTAAGTCCATAGTAGAAGATGTCTAACTGCACCCACTCTGAAAACATTTCAGAGGAGCATTTTCTTAGCATCTCTCTGTATCTCTCCCAAGAATCATAAAGAGATTCATTATCTCCTTGTTTGAAGCCTTGGATGCTCAGCCTTAGCTGTGTCATCCGTTTATGCTGTTTTCATGTCTTTATGACAGCTGTTTCCATGTCTTTATGCTGTCCTTAGGTTGGTTATTTAACTTCCTCTTAGCTTGGTCTTTTACAGCAAATGGAAACAGTAATAATCTGTAGACATCCTGATCTACTTCCTTATCATGTATTGTATCAGCGATTTGTAAAAACTGTGCCAGAAACTCTGTAGGTTCTTCTTGTGGAAGACCGGAATACTGACAACTTTGCTGCACCATGATAATGAGCTGAGGATTCAACTCAAAATTACTAACTCCAATGGAGGGTATACATATACTACTCCCATATGAAGTAGTAGTGGGGTTAGCATATGACCCCAGAGTCCTTCTAGATTGTTCATTTTCACTTAGGTCCATGATGAAGAAAGGGAGATGACTTGGATTTATTTTATTTAATTTATTATAAAAAAATTGATTTTCGAAAGAATAAAATAAAATAAAATAAAAACCGAAATAAAAATAAAATAAAATAAATAAATAAAAAAGAAAATTAAAAATAATAAAAATTAGAAAATATTTTGTGAAGATTTTCGAAAAAGTGAGGAGAGAGAAAGTGGTTAGGATATTTTCGAAAAAGAAAAAATATATATATAATTTTTTTTAAATCTTAAAAGGATAAGATTTGAAAAATTTTGAAATTGAAATCTGAATTTTTATAAAAAAATTTCGAAAAAGTAGCTTAAAAATAGTTAGAAAAGATAAATTTTTTTTTTGAATTTTAAATTTTATGATGAAAGAGAAAAACACACAAAAGGCACAAGACTTAAAATTTTTAGATCTAATGCTCCTTGTTTTCGAAAATTTTGGAGGGAAAACACCAAGGAACACCAAACTTAAAATTTTAAGATCAAAACACAAAGAAGACTCAAGAACACTTTGAAGATTCACAAGAACAACAAGAACAAAAGAAAGAACACCAAACTTAAAATTTTTAGAAAACTTCAATAAAATTTTCGAAAATTATAAAAAGATTAACAATAAACACACCAAACTTAAAGTTTGGCACAAGATTCAATCAAAGAAAAATTATTTTTGAAAAAGATTTTAAAAAGAAGATACCCAATTACCAAGAACATAAACCAATGCTCTAGCCAATTGAGCTGTAAATGTAACACTTATTTTGAAGAGGTATATTTTTTTTTTGGAAGACTAATGCTTTGGAAAAGCACAAGAAAAACAAGAAAAGACACAGAATAAGAAAAACTAAAGATCAAACAAGAAAAATAAACAAGAACAACTTGAAGATCAAGGAAGAATGAAGAACACAAATTCGAAAAATTAAAAGGAAAATATAAAATATGAAATTGACACCAAACTTAGAACAAAACACTAAACTCACGAAAAAAATTTGAAAATTGATAAAGAAAAATAATAATTTTGAAAATTTTTGAAAAGAAAATAAGGACTTAGATTTAATGACTCTATAGCAACAATACTCTATTCCTAATCTAAGCAACAAAATAAACCTTTAGTTGTTCAAACTCAAACAATCCCCGGCAACAGCGCCAAAAACTTGGTGCACGAAATTGCAATCACACTTTTGCAATCCGCACAACTAACCAGCAAGTGCACTGGGTCGTCCAAGTAATACCTTACGTGAGTAAGGGTCGAATCCCACGGAGATTGTTGGCTTGAAGCAAGCAATAGTTATCTTGTTGATCTTAGTCAGGATGCCAATAGGGTTCTTTCGTTTTAACTGTAAAAAGTCAAAGGGCATAAAATAAATACTTATTGTGCAATAATGGAGAATATGTTGAAGTTTTGGAGATGCTTTGTCTTCTGAATTTCTGTAACATAATGCTTCCTCACTTTCATAAATGCAAGGCTCCTTCCATGGCAAGCTGTATGTAGGGTGTCACCGTTGTCAATGGCTACTTCCCATCCTCTCAGTGAAAATGGTCCAAATGCTCTGTCAAAGCACGGCTAATCATCTGTTGGTTCTCAATCATGTCGGAATAAGATCCATTGATCCTTTTGCGTCTGTCACTACGCCCAACAATCGCGAGTTTGAAGCTCGTCACAGCCATTCAATCATTAAATCCTACTCGGAATACCACAGACAAGGTTTAGACTTTCCAGATTCTCATGAATGCTGCCATAAATTCTAGCTTATACCACTAAGAGATACTCATTCAATCTGATGTAGAACGGAGGTGGTTGTCAGGCACACGTTCATGGATTGAGGAAGGTGATGAGTGTCACGGATCATCACCTTCTTCATAGTGAAGCGCGAATGAACATCTTAGATAGGAACAAGCGTGTTTGAATGGAAAACAGAAATAATTGCATTAATTCATCGAGACGCTGCAGTGCTCCTCACCCCCCAACAATGGAGTTTAGAGACTCATGCCATCAAAGAGTATAAAATTCAGATCTAAAAATGTCATGAGATACAAAATAAGTCTCTAAAAGTTGTTTAAATACTAAACTAGTAACCTAGGTTTACAGAAAATGAGTAAACTAAGATGGATAGTGCAGAAATCCACTTCTGGGGCCCACTTGGTGTGTGCTGGGACTGAGACTTAAGCTTCTCACGTGCCTGGACTGTTTCTGGAGTTGAACGCCAGGTTGTAACCTGTTTCTGGCGTTGAACTCCAACTTGCAACCTGTTTCTAGCGCTGAACGCCAGACTATAACATGGAACTGGCGTTGAACGCCACTTTACGTTATCTATCTTCACACAAAGTATGAACTATTATATATTTCTGGAAAGCCCTAGATGTCTACTTTCCAACTCAATTGAGAGCGCGCCAATTAGACTCCTGTAGCTCCAAAAAATCCATTCCGAGTGCAGGGAGGTCAGAATTCAACAGCATCAGCAGTCCTTTTTTTCAACCTAAATCAATTTTTTGCTCAGCTCCCTTAATTTCAGCCAGAAAATACCTGAAATTACAGAAAAACACACAAACTCATAGTAAAGTCCAGAAATATGATTTTTGCCTAAAAACTAATAAAAATTTATTAAAACTAACTAAAACATACTAAAATCTACATGAAATTACCCCCAAAAAGCGTATAAAATATCCGCTCATCAAAACCCCAAAACCATACTTTTCCATAACCAATAATAAATCATACCTCCCTGCAATTCCTTGAGAGATGACCCGAGGTTTAAATACTTCGGTTATAAATTTGACTGGGTTTGCTTTAGTGACAAACAATTTTTTGTACGAAAGGATTGGTTTAGAAGCTATACTTTCAACGAGACTTTATTTGTAAAATTCTTTACCGATAGAAAATTCGTTCGTCATGCCTCCTATAGTTGCAAACAACTTTGAGGTGAAGCCTCAGTTAGTCACTCTGGTGCAGCAAAATTGGCAGTATCACGGACTCCCGCAGGAAGATCTAAATCAATTTATCTCTAACTTCCTGCAGATTTGTGACACTGTGAAACTAATGGAGTGAGTCCTGAAGTTTACAAGCTCATGCTCTTTCCGTTTGATGTGAGAGATAAAGCAAAGCTGTAGCTAGATTCTCAACCCAAGGAGAGCTTGGACACTTAGGATAAGGTAGTCACTGGATTTTTGTCCAAATTATTCCCACCACAGAAGCTGACTAATCTAAGGGTGGAGGTTCAGACCTTCAGGCAGAGAGATGGTGAGACCCTCTATGAAGCTTGGGAGAGATACAAGCTGCTAACCAGGCAATGCCCCCCTGACATGTTTTCTAAATGGACTCAGCTGGAGATCTTTTATGAGGGCTTATGTGAAATGTCCAAAATATGTTTAGATAATTTTGCAAGTAGTTCATTGCACATGAAGAAGATGCCTGAAGAGACTACTGAGCTTATTGAGTTGGTTGCCAATAACCAATATCTTTACTCCTCTAATAGAAATCCTGTGAACTCTGAGACTCCTCAAAAGAAAGACGTTTTGAAAGTAGAGGCTTTGGATGCTATTCTTTCTCAAAACAAAGTTATGTTTGAGCAAATTAATATGCTTACTCAACACTTGAGTGGAATGTAGGTTTCAGCTGTTAATGCTCAGAATGCCTTTCAAGAAGCTCCTTATGACATAACTGGTGGCTTTATGCAAGGTGAGAATTATGATTATGCTCAATTTTCTTCTAAATAGGTCAACTACATGGGGAATGCTCTTAGAAACACCAATAACGATCCATATGCCAAGACCTATAATCAGAGGTGGAGAAATCACCCAAATTTAGGGTGGAGAGAGCAACCTCAGAGCCTACAGAATTTTAACAATAATTCTCAGGGCAGTTTTCAGTAGAATAATTATAATAACCGCCAGTTTCAGTCTCATCAACAACAACCACCTCAACAGTCAGATTCTCAATCCCATAAGAACACTTATTTGGAAGCACTACTGGCTAGTTTTATGTAGGAGACTAGAGCTTCACTCAGAAACTTGGAGGTGCAAGTAGGCCAGTTGAGCAATCAAGTACCTGAGAGGCCTCCAAATACACTTCCTGGTGATACAGTGTAAACCCAAGAGAAGATTGCAAGGCCATTCAATTGAGAAGTGGTAAAGTAGCTGGTTCTGAGACTAAGGTCAATAAGGAGCTAGTTGAAAAAGAAGCTCCAGAGGAGAAGAAAGAGGAGGTGGAGCACGTCCCCCTAGGCATGCAGATAATCCATTCCCAGTCTCTCTTGACACTCATCCTACATTGCCTAAGGCTCCTGAGTACAAGCCTAAAATGCCATATCCTTAGAGACTTCAGAAGGCTTCCAAAGACAAGCAATTTTCTAAATTTTTAGAAGTCTTCAAGAAGCTTCAAATCAACATTCCTTTTGCTGAGGCCCTTGAGCAAATGCCTCTCTATGCTAAATTCATGAAAGAACTGTTGACTAACAAGAGGAATTAGAAGTAAAATGAGACAGTAGTGTTGACAAAGGAATGTGGTGCTATTATTCAACATAACCTTCCTGAGAAGATGTAGGACCCAGGAAGCTTTGTAATTCCTTGCACCATTGAAGATGTCATTATTCAGAGAGTTTTGTGTGATCTTGGAGCTAGCATCAACCTCATGCCACTTTCAGTGATGAAAAAGCTCCAAATTGAAAAGGTAAAACCCACACGTATTTTTCTTCAACTTGCTGATCTCTCTATTAAAATTCCAGTAGGAGTTGTTGAGGATTTACTTATGAAAGTGGGTCCATTTATTTTTTCTGCTGATTTTGTTATATTGGATATGGAAGAGGATAAAAAGTCCTCTATTATTATTGGAAGACCATTTTTAGCTACAGATAGAGCTCTAATTGATGTGTAAAAGGGTGAATTAACCCTGAGGGTCAATGAAGAATAGGTGGTCTTTAATATGTTTGAAACTATTAAACACCCTAATGATTCTGAGGGGTGTATGAGAGTTGATGTTGTTGAACCACTTGTTCAAGAGGTACTAAAAGCTGAGGTACTTAATGATATTCTGGATCCTCTCTGAGGATGATTTGCTTGAGATTGATGATTCACTACCTAAAAAGGACTTGTCTAGCATGCCTACTACAGAGGGAGAAGTCCCTAGGCTAGAACTCAAGCCCTTGCCTCCTTCTTTCAAATTTATGTTCCTAAGTGAAAATGATTCATATCCAGTGATTATTAGCTCTTCCTTGAAGCCTAAGGAGGAAGAGGCGCTGATTTCAGTGCTCAGGAGTCATAAAACAGCTCTTGGGTGGACCATTGGTGATTTAAAGGGGATTAGTCCAACCAAGTGTATGCACAAGATCCTTCTTGAAGATGATGCTAAGCCAATGCACTCTAGAAGAGGATCAATGATCTTCCCTTGGCACATTGTTGTGAACAATTTGTCACATTCTTCAGTAAGTGACCAAACCTTCTCACCAGTTAGCATCTCAGTCCCCAACTCCTCCCTCACAAACTTGTACAGTTGATAGGACCTGCATTCCTTGATCTTGTTTGGTAACGCACTTTGCCCATTCTCATATGCAATTCTTGCACCCTCTACTTCTTTAGGCAAAAGGGTCTGCAATTCTTCCTCAAAGGTTGTTCCACCAAAACTTGCCTTAGCTTATGCATCAAAGGGTATGTAGCACTGCAAGGATCATCAATGTATGCAAAACAGTACTCCCAATTCAGCCAGATTTAGAAATCACAAAATCACAGTGCCATAACAAAACAGCAGCATAACAAGTAACAACAACAATAGCATAACAAAAGATGACAAAAATCACAAATCATAAACCCATGTGACAAATTCTACAATTCCCCTCCCAAAATCATGAATAACAGCATCAACTTCAAGATCAGAGACACATGAGAAGCTACAATAATCAAATGTTGAACCACCATCACCATGTGTTGAATAGAAATGAGAATGGCTTGAACCACCGTCTTCTGCATCAGAGAAATACACGCTACCATCATCATCATCATCTATTTTTTGCAACAGCAAAAAAATTTCAACAAAATTTTTAGAAATTGAAAAAACAACAGCATCACAAAATCAATGAGCAGAAGCACAAAATTTCAATAATTATTTGATTTCTATGTTTAGCAGTTGCAACCAAATTTCAACAAAAATTTCAGAAATTAAAAACACAGCAACAGCACAAAATCAATGAGTAGCAGGCTAGCAGCACAAAATTTGAATATTGATTTCCTTTCCATTAATCGATTCACAAGAGAACATTCAGACTAAAAAGATTGATAAAAGGAAGAAGTGAAGAATCGAAGAAGTGAAAGCAGTGCCACTAACCTTCGACGAAGAGACGGACGGTGAGCGGCGACACGACGACGACTTGCTCCAACCGTCGAACAGAGAAGCCAGCGACGATGGGGATGACATGTCGAGCTACAGCCAACAAGAGAGGGCTTGGGTTCGGAAAGGGGGAAGGAAGAAGCCACGGAGGCGCCGAGAACGCGGATGGCGGCGGCTATGCGGCAGAACTGTTGAGGAGGAAGCTAAGGTTTTGGGCTTCAGATGGGGGTGAATGCGTGTGTCTGAGTCTGAGTGTGAGATTCGTAAGTGAAGGAGGGCTGTTGGGAAAAGGGGTGGGTGAGGGTGACTGAACGAGTGGGTTTTTTTTTTCCTTAAAAAGTCAAAACCGCGTCGTTTATACAGAACCGGCCAGTTTTTGGTCCAATCCAACCGGCCGAGAATCGGCCGGTTCAGTAATTTCTCAACGGTTCAAGAATTGGCAATTTTAGACTGAGGATCGAACCATTTTTTTTGTCGGTTTTCGGTTGAACCGATTCGACCGACCAATTTGGTCCAATTTTTAGAATATTGGTTTGCACCCACATTTCTCATAGTTTGCATGCATAAATTAGTAAAATTTATTTGTTAAAGACAATTTAATATTTATACTAGTTAAATAATGACCAAAAATACTAAAAATTACTGGTACTCAAGAGTTTTTCAATATATTTTATTAGTTTTGGATTAATAGACTAACATTTTATCAATGGGATCCATAAATTTTTTTTATTTTTTTTAGCAGTAGAATAAAAATAAGATAAAAAATATTGTTTTAGGATTATATGTTTTTTTGTTAATTGTAATTAGAATTTATAGTTTTTCACAATTTTGAGGACAAAATTATTGTTAAGAAAAGTGTAATGTAAGGAATAAAAATGAGTTAAATAGATCAATTAAGATAGTTTTACTAGTAATTGATCTACCATAAATAGATATAGTAAAAAAATAATAGGAATGAATAATTATAGCAATTGATGTCTTTTTTCGTTGACCCTTCTTGAAATTCTCTCTACTCTCTCTTCTCTCTATTAGCCCTTAATTAATTGAAAAATTTATTATTCTTCTTTATCTCTTAAAAAAATTTTCTCTTTTTTTTCAATTATTTTAAAATAAGAATAATTAAAATATAAAATTATAGTTGTCAAAATTAAATTGGTGATCAAATCGATCAAATTAATAATGTACTAATTTATTAGTTCAACAAATAAATCACTGGTTAAACAATTTAAATTATAATTAATAAATATAAATTTTAAAAATATAATTTTATTTGTATATATTATATATTAACAAAAAAGACAAATGTAATGAAATATAATTTGATCTAGTAACAGCCAAAGTGCTACACATACAAGAGAATTAAAGGAGGAATTTTCTTTTGTTAATTATTGATTTAAAATTTGACTAATTTGTAACGGTTTTATTTAATTATGATCAATTTACTTTCTTAAACGATCAGAATACTAGACCGAATCGATTTATAATTCAATCTACCGATTTTTAATTAAATTGATTTGTTCGATATAATTTTAACAACTATGTATAAAATTATGTTAGGCTTTTAATTTTAAAAAACATAAACCAAGATTAAAATACACTGTTAACATTTAACAATCAAAAGTATAATTACATTAAATTTTTAGCTTTCCAATGTCAATTTATTCTTTTAATAAAGCTATAGCCTTATGAAGTTTTAATAAATTAACAAGTTAGATTCTATTAAAAAATATTTTTATTGTTAGAACTAACTCTAAATTTGTACAAATATATTTTTAAATTTTTACTTTCTTAAGATTTAATTATTTTATTGATTCTTATGATTTTATTAATTTTTCAATTAGATTTTTATATTTTTTTTAATTGAGTCTTTACACGTTTTAATTTTTTAATTAGATCCTTTTCATATAAAGAACACTAAAATTAATAGAATATTTTTTCTAAAATACATATGGTCAAAGATCTAGTTAGGTTTCTAATTATGAATATCTTCAATTTATGAAGAAATATTCAGTTAACCCTAATATGTTTTATACTATGAGGGACCTAATTATAAAATTAAAAACAGTATAGAGATCCAATTAAAAAGAAAAAAAGTATAGAGACTTAATTGAAAATTTAGTAAAATTATAGAGACTAATATAATAATAAATTTTTTTTAATTATGGATTTTTATTAGTAAAAAAAATATTTAGATATATATATATATATATATATATATATATATATATATATAATTTAGCAATGTTCAAAATTGAATAAAGCCAAACAAACCAACGAATCAATTGAACAAAATACTGAAATTGAATGTTGAAAAAAACTGAAAAATAAAAAATTTTGTTATTTTTCATTGTTTAGTTTTGATTCTAAAATGAAAAACTTGAACCACAAACACGCTGATAGAGATCTCTCTCTTCCTTTGTCTCCACTTTTCTCACAGTCAAAATCTCTCTCTCCCTCTACTTTTCACTCTTTGCTGGGGCAGTATCATAGCAACACAACAACAGTTGTGACCAGTCCGAGCCTTCACAAGCTGTCACCTACTCGCCTTTCTTCGTTTCGCTTCTACATACGCAGTGTCTAAGAACGGAGCTTAGTTGAGATAATGGAGGATGATAATCTTCCCAAATTTTTTATAAAAATATTAGTAATACTTTTTTAAAAAATAAAAAAATCACCAAGCAGCTCTTTCGCTCTATAGGAATCGGGGGCATAGCACAATTCTTCTTGGAGGAGGGTTGGTTTGCCCAGGTGACTAATCCTGCCATAATGTACTCCTACTTACACGCACTGACAACCGAAATCAAGCATACATACGACGATCTTCATGCGTGAATAGCCGGAAGGAAAGAAAGGGCGGTAGATAATAATGAAAAAGGGTGCCGGGTCTGGACGGGCGGAATGGATAAGTGAAAGGCGTCATGCCATGGAGTGAGAATATCCTAAATCTCATGTAAGACAACTAAATGCACCTCGAGGTGCTGCCGAGGAACTGGGGGACCTTCTCGAGCACAAGTTAGGCGAGAGATAGAGCTAACCTATTCATTATGGGAAATCTATGCTCCAGGCCGAATAGAATAGAGCTTACCTCCGGCGCTTGGCTTTCTCCGGCGCATATTAGCTGCGCTTAAGAGGCCGGCTTGGCTTCCTCTCTGGCGGCCACTTTCCTTACCTTACCCACGCTACACTCTCACTCCAAGCGACGCCTGCTGAGCAAGATACATTGCTATTTTCTTTTCTGTGGACGCACTGGTATATGAGATTGCTCAAATATTTTATGAACTGAATTTTTAGATTTTTGTTGGCATTCACAACACATCAAAATTAAAAAATAAAATAAATAGAGTCACTTAGATAAAGACGTTTAAAATATCTTTTTTTAAAGATGTTTTTAAGTAATTAAAATTCAATACATATAATTGATTAAACTATGTCATTTTTATCAAAATTAGATCAGATAAATTGATTTGGCCAAAAAAATCGATAAACTATACTTTGAATCGGTCTAAATTAATATTTTTTATAAATAATAATTACAATATTTCTATTATAAAAAATAATTAAAATATTCTTTTATATATATATATATATATATTTTAAGAACCCTAAATTCTAACTCTTTTTTTCTTTGTGTCATTATAGGGTTAGAATTTTGGATTTTTAAAATTAAAAAAATATATAATAAAAATATTTTAGTCATTTTCTATAATAAAGTTATTGTAGTCATTTTCTATAAAAAAAAGAATATTAATTTAAATCGGTTCAAGATTTGATTTATCGATTTTTTGACCAAATCAATTCATATGATCTTATTTTGACAAAAATAATATAGTCTAATAAATTATATGTATTAAATTTTAGTTAATAACAAATATCTTTAAAAAAAGATGTTTTAAGTATCTTTATCGGAGTATTTCCTTAAAATCAAATTAAATAAAAAAATTATCTAATAAAAAAAAGATAAAAATAAAAAAAATTCATCTAACAATTAAATCAAATAAAAAAAATTATCTAACAAAAAAATTAAAAAAAAACACCGATTAGATGGAAAGGTTTTAATTTGGTTGCCGCCATTCGGTTTAATTTGGTTGAATTAAGACCAAAAAAAAAAAAACCAATTCAATTAAAATCAAAATGATTAGATGGAACAGTTTTATGTATGAAAACCGAACCAATCCAGATCAGACAACAAACACCCTTATACAATTATCAATAAAGCTATGCGTTTGAATTTTTTTTAAATTAAGTATTTAGCTAAGTAACAACATGCTTCTTCAGACATATGTATATACTCTGTTGCTGTTATTATTTCTTCTTTTTTTATTCTTTTTCTTCCTTCTTCTCTTTTTTTTTATTATTATTATTATTATTATTATTATTATTATTATTATTATTATTATTATTATTATTATTATTCTAAATGTTCAAAAATTAAATCACATAAAATTTGATTCAAATTTTAATGTATAAAATATTTTGATGGATAATACAAAAATTTTTAAATAACCACGAGCATTAATATTTAACTAACAAAATATACATAGTACAAAAATTTGAGTACTCAACACATAAAATTTGGTACATAGTACATAAATTTTACACACAACACAAAAATTTTTAAAAGACTATATATTCAAAACATTGACATCCAACCAACAATATACACATATCAAAAAAATTCTGATATAAAAAAAATTTTCACGCACAACACATAATTTTTTATGCACAACGTAAAATTTTGTGAATATTCACATTTTAAAACATTGACTCATCCAAATAACAAATTACATTAGTGATAAAAAATTATATATTATGTACAAAATTTTTGTATTATATATAAAAAAATTTTTGTTATGTAAAAAATTGTATACTATGTGTAAAAATTTTTGTTATATTAATAAAACTTTTACTATATGTAAAAGTTTTATTATATATAAAAATGTATAAATTAGATCAATAAATTTATGTGCTCTATAATAAAAATTTGTGTGCCATAAAATTGCGAAAGAAGAGAAGCAGTAACATATATTTATTTTATTAAACTTGTATCAACTTAATTACTGCAATTATAAAACATAGAATTGTTACACATTTAAGTATTTTTTCATCTAAATTTATTAAAGTAGATCTAACACCAACAAAAATCACTCTCATTAAAAGAGCGTCGTTACACGCGCTTTTTCTTCTTCTTATTTCAAATACACGCATATATTCTCTTCTTCTTCTTTCAAATTCACGCATACCTCCTTCTACGCAGATTCTTCTTTTGCTTCTCCTCTTCCTCCTTTTTTTGTTCTTTTCTTTCATTATCGCCATCACCAATAACACTAACATTTTGTTAATGGATTTTTTAATCCAATTGAATGGAATGCAATTGCTAAATTGAATTGAATTGAATGGACACAGGTATTCTGAATTAAATTGAATTGATAATCTCAAAATTGTAGACACAGGTATTTTGAATTTGATTTTATATAATGGATAATGTTCCGTTCATTTAGGCTGCACTAAAAATTATCTTTTGTGTATTGTGTTTGGATACGATGGATAAAACACTAATGTCATGTCTAGTATTATGTTTTGATACACATGGACAAGACTAAAATATTATATAAAATGACTAAAATAGCCCTGTAATTCCAAATTTTTTACATCAATACAAATTAATTTAATAAAAAATGAGAGTACGTAGGAGTACAGACGGAACTTGAAAAAAATATTTGAAGAGGCAAAAAATTTTAATAAAAAAATATATTAGTATTTATATTAAAATAAAATTTATAAATATAATTATTTTATTTTAAAATTTATTATTAATATGTAGGAATACATATAGTTAAGATTAACAAAAAAAATAAATTTGAGTTTGATTGATAAAAAATTTTGTTTAACTTAATAAGCCAAATTAATTTTTAAAAAAATCCATTTTTACATGAAAAAACAATTAGTTTTTGCATATAAAAATCTATTTTTATTTAAAAAAACTAATTTTTTTATCTAAAAACTGATTTTTCTTTATAAAAAAACTTATTTATCTTTAAATTATATAAAATCAATTACAATTTATAAATTATTTTTTAGCATTTTAAAAGATCAATTTTACTTTTGATAATATTTATCTTTTAAAAGTTTCAAGATTAATTATTTTTGTTATTATTTTTATTACAAATCAAATAATATAATATAAGGTTAAAATGGTATTGAAGTAAAACGATAAAAAGAAAAGAATTATCTACCCCCAATAAAAAATTCTACAGAAAGGAGAGAGTACCTGGAAAAGAAAGAGATAGAGAAAGAACAGGAAGAAAAAAGTATCTCTGAACAACGCAATAGGAAAAATAAGAAGGGGTAATAGTGGAAAAAAAGGAAAACAAAATTTATAAAATTGTCCGTGTTCACTCTTCCAAATCCCGTATCCATCATTGTCCTTCGTGAAAGAGTGGACACAAAAGTATAAAAAACTGTCTTGAAAACAATATGTCCACTGTCCATGTCTATGCTTCCAAACACTTTTTAAACAAGTGTTGTCCATGTTTCCGTGTCCTGCCCCCGAAAACAAACGCTACCTTAGTACTTTACAATTGTTCACCTTAATACCGTGTTCGGTTCATTATGTAGAAAGCTGTTTTGAATTTGATTTTATATAATAAATAATGTTCCGATCATTTAGTACTATACAATTATTTCACCTTAATAATATGTTCGGTTCATTATGCAGAAAGTAGTTTTGAATTTGATTTTATATAATGGATAATGTTCCGTTTATTTAGTACTATACAATTGTTTCACCTTAATAACATGTTCGGTTCATTATGAATTGAATTGAATTGAATTGATAATCTCTAATTTGTAGACATAGGTGTTTTGAATTTGATTTTATATAATGGATAATGTTCCATTCATTTAGTACTATACAATTGTTTCACCTTAATAACGTGTTCGGTCTATTATGTAGAAAGCTATTTTGAATTTGATTTTATATAATGAATAATGTTCCGTTCAATTAGTACTATACAATTGTTGGATAAAGTTCTCTTCATTTAATACTATACAATTGTTTCACCTTAATAACGTGTTTGGTTCATTCTTGATGACTTGCATCATCTATCTATTTTCTCATAGAAATTTCTCAAAGAATAGGGACTTTCTCACTGAATTAATGCCATATTGATAGATGTATCATGAATTATTTGAATACTACCTTGAATATGTGTCTTGCATGAATTTTAGGAGAAGAAGAGAAGCAAAGAAGATGGAAATAGAAAAAAGAGGCTGGGCGTGTCAGAAGCGTGCCAACTGGCGTGGCATGCTAGGCCTAAACACCAGAGAAACATCAAGGGTGAATGTAAAGCTGGCGTGCCGTGGTCATGTCCCCAGGCGTGGCACGCCAGGCATAGTATCCAGAGAGGTGGTTTTGTGTCATCAACAAGGGCGTGCCACTAGTAATGCTCAAAGGCGTGGCACACCAACCTTTAACAAGGGCATACCTACAGGCGTGGCACACCTGACAGTTTTCAGAGAGGTGATTTTGGGTCATCAACAAGGGCGTGGCACGCTAAGCTTAGTTTTCAGAAAATGAATTTTGAGGCAAACAACACAGATGTGGCCACGAGTGCAAGGGCGTGGCATGCCAGATCCCACCACAAGCGTGTCCATGGGCGTGCCAAGGGCGTGGCATGCTGGGCTAGAGGTCCAGAAGTACTCCCAAACTCCTCCAACAAAGGCATGTCTATGACGTGTAATGCGAAGTGCCACGCTAGGATGTCTTAAATGGGCGTACCATTGGGCATGCTTGAAGGCATGGCATGCCAACTCAAGAAGGAGGATGTGTCAAGGGCGTGCCAATGAGTGTGGCATGCCAGGTATCCAGAATGAAAGAATTACAAGTAAAGGTCGCATGGGCGTGTACTTTGGCGCTCCACGCCAATTTTGCAAAGCCAGCGTGCCACTGGACATGCTCGAAGGCGTGGCAGGGAATAATGACCAGAAAAGGATTTTGGAACCCTCACAATGGGCGTCCCGGTAGCGTGTTTTGGACGTGACACGCTAGTTCTACTTCATTGGGCATGTCAATGGAAGTGAAACTTTAGAGTAGCACACCAACCCTCAATATTGGCGTGTCAAGGGGCGTGTCCCAGGCGTGGTACACTGGGCTTACTGACCAGGGATATCCCTGGAGCCATTATAATGGGCGTGCCAGCAGCGTGCTTTGGGCGTGGCACGCTAGTTCTACTTCAATGGGCTTGTCAATGGGAGTGAAACTTCAGAGTGGCACGCCAATCATCAATGTTGGCATGTCAATAGGCATACCGCAAGCGTGGCATGCTGGGCCAACATCACAGAAAGTATTCCAAGGACTCCAAAACAAGGCGTGTTAGCCAAGTGGGACGTCAACTCTGACTACACTGGCGTGTCACTGAGCGTGCACTATGACGTGGCACGCCAGGTAGCAAAGTGAGAAGAAAGTAGGGGCCTGCTCGAAGGCGTGGTACGCTACTCAGCACGCCTCCCTTCAGCAAAGATTGGGCCTAATTTTAGTTAGTTAGAAAATTTTACTTATACTTTTTGAACTAGGAGTAGTATAAAAACCTCAAGAAGGTACTTTAGTAGGGATCTTCTTTTTCCACTTCTGACTCCCATCTCACTTTTCATCTTTTATACTTGAGCTATAAATAGCTAACTTCCCTTTCATTGGGGGAGGGAGCTCTATCGTATTTTGATGGATCGATAGTGAAATCTGATTTCTTCTTCACTTCATCTTTTATTTGATTTGGTAGAAAGATCTTCGTTCTACATTCAAGGATTTAATTATCTTGGAAAAAGATTGAGTTCACATGGATTCTATGTGAGCCTTGGAAAAGGGATTATAGAGTCATGCTTGAAGTTCGTTCTCACAATTGAATATATTTGAGTTTGGGTTTGATATAGTGACATGTAATCATCCTAAAACTTGGGTTTAGGAGATTGTGTGACCTTAAATCAGGGACCAATCTTCATTTTTTTTCATGAACAATTAGATCAAGAAATTGGCAATTGATCAAGTTTAGAGAGATTGGATCACTAAGAGATTGAGATTCAATTACTCATAATTGGCCAAGAGATCAATGAATTAAATGATTGAGAAAAGAATGAGTACACTTTGATCTAGAGATTACAGTATCTCTTGAACCCAATAATTCTTCCTATTCTTATCTTTTCACTTCCTGATTATACTTTTACATTTAATGCTTATTTCCCTTACCCCATTATTATTTCAATTCTTTACTTTCACCTTTTACTCGCTTTCAATTTACTTTATGTAATTTAGATTCTAAGTGTTTTACATTTCAGCTCTCTAATTTAGTCATTTAATTTCTTACCATTTATGTTTCAGTTATTTAATTCATTGGTGATTCATCAATCCTCAATCATTGATTTGTTCAACTAAGATCACTAATAGACTAAAGTTGCTTGAATCTACCAATCTTTGTGGGATCGACCTCATTCAAAGTGAGTTATATTACTTGATACGACTCGTTGCACTTGCCAGTACTCCTACGAAATATTGTGTTTCATAATTTCCGCATCAATTATGCAAAAAACTATTTTGAATTTGATTTTATATAATGGATAATGTTCCGTTCATTTAGTATTATACAATTGTTTCACTTTAATAATATGTTTGGTTCATTATAAATTAAATTGAATTAAATGGACGCAGGTGTTCTGAATTGAATTGATAATCTGAGGAGGAAAAGAAGAAGGAAAGAAGAAAAATCTGCGTGTGCAAATTTGGAAAAAAAAGAAGAAAAAGGAGAAAGAGAAGAAGAAGAAGAGAAAAAGAACCTGCGCAAATTTGGAAGAAGAAGAAATATAAGGAGGAGGAGAAGGAAAAGAAAGAGAAGATAAAAAAGAAGAAGTGAGTAATTTAAAAAATTGTTACAACAATTTAGATAGACTTACATAAAGATTTTGCTTGGATATATAGAACTTTATTCTATAAGAAAAATGTCACCATTGTACTTCTCCTAAAGAAAAAACTACTAAAAGTACCCATGAAGTTTACGAACACTGACAAAAATACCCATAAACTAAGGAAATTAATGATGTACCCATGGAAGATGAGTTCCATATGACAAAAGTATCCAAATCATAATTTTTTGTTTATTTTTTTAATAAAATTCCCAAACTATCCCCACCCTCAACTTCAACTCACTTTTTTAATCTTCCATAACTCAACATGCACCTTTAAAACTTGCTATAGAATCCAAAACTACTCCTACAACAGATGAAATGAATCTTTTATGGTGAAAATTTTGAATAATAACGCAACAAAGGATTACAGCGTCGAGATTAACAAAAGAATTAATCAATACTGATGAAGAATGAGAGAAAGAATCATAAAGGAACAGCTTTTAATCGTTTCATTTGTTTTTTCCTTTTTTCTTAATTTGAGGGCTTTCTTTGTGTGAAGGGATTGGCGAAAAAAATGGAAAAGAGCTTACCATACTAAATTTATCTGTTAGGAATCGGTCGAAGTCCTCTACCACCACCACCACCATTGATTTTGGCCTGGTCTATTATAGGAGTAGTTTTAGACTCCATGACAAAGGTTTTAAAGGTACAAGTTGGGTTATGGAAGGTTGAAAAAGTAAGTTGAGGTTGAGAGTGAGGGTAGTTTGAGAATTTTATTAAAAAATTAACAAAAAAATTAGGGTTTAGATACTTTTGTCATACAAACCCCGTGGGTACATCATTAATTTCCTTAGTTTATGGGTACTTTTGTCAGCGTTCGTAAACTTCATGGGTACTTTTGGTACAACAATTTAGATAGACTTACATAAAGATTTTGCTTGGATATATAGAACTTTATTCTATAAAAAAAATGTCACCATTGTACTTCTCCTAAATTTAAATGGACCGTTATAAAATTAAGTTGAAGCTAAAAGGAACTGAAACCAACACCTTACCGCCTAAACGAAATGGCAGTTAGGCCTAAACTATCTTCTCTGTCTCGCTCTCGTTCACCATCACTGCACAACAACAACCTCAGCCTCTCCGAACAAATCTTACCCATACTGGATCCAACCCACCCCATCTTATTCTTGCTTGACTCATGCGCCGGCATTCGACAGTTCAACCAGGTCCACACCCAGCTCCTCGTTTCTGGAATCTTCCAGAACCCTCTCGCAGCTGGCAGGGCGATCAAGAAGCTCTGCTCTGACCCCCTCACTGCCCCACGTGCCACTCACCTGTTCGATTACGTGCGCCAGCCTGATGCTTTCCTCTGCAACACCATCATGCGGAGCCACGCTCGCAGGGGCGATTCCTCCGGGGCGCTTCGCTTCTACTACGACAGAATGATCTCCCGCTGTGTCGAGCCAAATCACTACACGTTCCCGATTCTGATCAAGATTTCTGGGGATGTTGGGTCCGTGGGAGAAGGGGAAAAAGGGCATGCCAGGGTTGTGAAATTCGGGTTTGAATCAGATTTGTTTGTTAGGAACTCACTGATACGGATGTACTCGGTTTTTGGGAGGGTTGCGGATGCACGTGCGGTGTTTGAGGGAAGTTCTGTGTTGGATTTGGTGAGTTATAACTCGATGATAGATGGGTATATGAAGAATGGAGGAATTGGAGATGCTCGCCAGTTGTTTGATGAAATGCCAGAGAGGGATGTTTTTAGTTGGAATTCGCTGATCGCAGGGTATGTGGAAGTTCGTGATTTGGAGTCTGCGAATGAGTTGTTTGAGAGAATGCCTGTCAGAGATGTAGTGTCTTGGAATTGTATGGTTGATGGGTATGCAAGGATTGGGGATGTTTTTAGGGCTCTTGAGTTGTTTGACCTGATGCCTGTGAGGAATGTAGTTTCGTGGAATTCCATGTTGGCATTGTATGTGCGGGTCAAGAAGTTCAGTGAGTGTTTGAGAATGTTTGAGAGGATGATGGAGAGTGGCGAAGTTGTGCCAAATGAGGCTACCATGGTGAGCGTGCTGACAGCATGTGCTAATTTAGGGAGGATTGATATGGGCATTTGGGTTCATTCTTTTATCAAAAGTAGGAACATTAAACCTGATGTCTTGCTTTCAACCTGTCTTCTGACAATGTATGCAAAATGTGGGGCTATGGATCTGGCTAGAGATGTTTTTAACAAGATGCCAGTTAAGAGCATTGTATCATGGAACTCTATGATCATGGCATATGGCTTGCATGGCAGTGGGGACAAAGCTTTGGAACTATTCTTGGAGATGGAGAAGTCAGGTCTGCAGCCAAATGATGCTACTTTCATTAGCGTCTTATCTGCATGTACACATGCAGGTATGGTCATGGAGGGTTGTTGGTATTTTGGCCTCATGTGTCGAGTTTACAAAATTGAACCCAAGGTTGAACACTATGGTTGCATGGTTGATCTCCTAGCTCGAGCTGGTTTGGTGAAAAACTCGGAAGATCTTATAAGAAAGGTCCCCAAGGCTGGATCTGTATTATGGGGTGCATTGCTTTCTGGTTGTAGGACGCATATAGACCTGGAGCTTGGAGAGTTTGCAGCCAAGAGACTTATTGAGATGGAACCACTGGATATTGGTCCTTATATAATGCTCTCAAACATCTATGCTGCTGAAGGGAGATGGGATGATGTTGAACATGTGAGGCTGATGATAAAGGGAAAAGGACTACAGAAAGAAGCAGCACCCCATTTAGTTCATCTTGAAGATTTTGAATCAGAATATTTGATTAAGAAAAAAGCTGCCTATAGGAAAAACATAATTAACTCACTGCTGGGTGAATTGGGTGCACGGATGAAAATATCATTTGGCAATTCAGTTGACAAAGTTAGTTTCTGATCTTAGGTGATCAATTCGTCGGAAAAACCAGCATCATCACCCAATTCATGTACGACAAATTCGTCAACACTAACAGGTTTGTTACGCGTTTTCAGATCCAAGATCATGTCTTTGTTTCTCAAGTAAAATGCTGATTTACTTTTTTTTTTTAAACAAAAAGCTCAATACAATAAAGTGGAGCATCAAAGGAAAAGTACTAAATAGATAAAACAAATTAATTCCTAATCATCTTCGTCAATGCCATCAACAACCCAAAAGATCAAATATCATTCCACTCTTTGTAACTCCTAATCGACCTGTTGACTATTTCCGCAATACCTGTTTTCTTGATTTCTGAAGATTCTGTGATTCCTTTCTAACCAAGTGCTTCAGATGATAACAACAAAACCAAACTCACCGCTATACTAGAATACTAAATATTGGAATCATGTAGTGATTTTGGTATTTATTTATGCTTTCCCCTTATTCTAAGTGAAGGATGTAAGCACAGGATCTCATACTTTAAAATCACATTTTCATTTGTTTACTCTTAGGGTTGTGTGGTTCGTAGAATATTTTCACATTCTTGGGAAACTTACACTAAAAATACATTCTCATATAAGATTTTTAGTGTAAAATTCCCAGAATGTAAAACCATTCAACGAATCACACACCCCTTGGTTCCTTTCCACATGAGATATAAAATTTCCATGGAGTTTTGGAATCTACAAATCCCTCCCTTCCATTTCTTTCTATTCTTACACACTCCTAATGTTTATTTTGTTTCTTTTGTATGTCATACTTTATATTTGACTTGAGTGACTTCAAATTTGTTTGTTGTATTCTCAAGATGTGATGTTTAATGTTTACTAAAATCAAAGCTCTTTCATTCTTGTTTTGGAAAATTCTATCCATTTGTATCGAAGTCATTTACTTCTGTTTCACACCTTTTGAAATCCAGCTAATGCTTAATATCTTCATATATGGTATCAGATTGCAAACCATCCCAAAACAGTCTCGCTTTCCCTGATAAAAGGATTTCCATAAGATATCAGATTGCTAGTTCCATGTTTGGTCCATAATTGTCTGACCTTATTTGAAAGAATTGTTTGAGGCATATATTTTGAAGATTAATTAATGAAACAATCAATTGTGTTAATGTTTCCAATTAATATTTCATAATGTGCAAATGTCAGAATCCTTCGTCAAAGTTGAGAGAAAGCTTTAAGCATTTGGCTCCCCACTGAAAATTTGTATTGTATTTGTACACCTTGTGAGTGATTCTTGATATGATCATTCCAGAGTTCAGTTATTGATCAGTTGAAAGCTAGATGGAGACCAAATAATAAATTTATCAAGGGAAAGACAATCAAGTAGATGGGATTGTAAAAAAGGGTGATTGACAGAACTTGATAGGATGGATTGATGCCTTATTTTATTCTTTCATTACAGAAAGGTTTATGATTAGATGATATTTCATTTTTGCTGTTTTTCTATTTGTCCACTTGTACTCCTGAGTCATATGTCTCCCCTGCTTTCCAGTCTTCTGGTATGTTACTACTGGGGACAACCCATGTTTGGTCTCCATCTTCAGCACTAAACAGCATCCGTAACGACAGAGGTCCACTTGGTGGAGAGGTAGTAGTCCAGACTGCTCCATGAGTCCGATCCAGTAACTTACAGACAAAGTTCTGCGTCTGCACACGGTACAAGAGATTACAATGTCATTGTCACTGCTAGTTTGCCAGCATTATTTCCTAATAAGACACTGGATCCTTCTTCCTTAGTTTATCTCTTTGTTTTTGTGTATTATTTCCTTTCTGTATAGTGACAAGTTAACCGCTAATGCTATTGCAGTTTATTTCTGTTTGAAGTGTTCTATTTAAATAAATGTTTGAAGATAGAGCATGATTATGTGATCTTTAACACACTGTTTATTTCCAAGTCCTCCTTCACAAAATTATCTGTTTAAAGCATTGAGTTTATTCATCTCAGAGATTTATGAATTCCAATTTGCACAGGAAAAGGAGGCAAAAACTACCTCACAGAGCTGCACAGCAGTTATGTCTCTCATTCCTTGTTGGAACCATATGACAAAAGCCAAGTAATTAGGATTACTGCTGCTCTCGTCTATCTTAATTGTTATGTTTTTGTTTGGGTAGCTGCATGAAACACTTGAGAAGAAGAGAGAGAGGCCTCAGTTAAATCTTTAATCCATTGAATATATGTGTGTGTGTTTGTAAATATCTACAGCTTCAAAAGTTGATGATGCAAACATGAACTCATAGGGTTTTATCTGTGTAAAATTATATCATACCGCCTGTATTCAATATCAACTATGCCAAGAGCTAATAGATAAGGAGCTTTGTCACTGGTCTGAGCCATCCCACCAAAGGCTCGTTGACTCAGAATGAAGTCGGTGCCATCACCTGAGCCTTGGTCAGTTATAACTACAGTGACACCATTGTCTAAGCAATAGGTATTGTTTGTACACCTTACCTGAGCAAGTATCAAAAGTACAACATCATGACATCTCTACTACTTTGAACCATGTGAATTGCTGTTGAATTGTTACATGTTTGAAAGTCAGAGCACCAAATGGAAGAAATAGGAAAGAAGAATTTTTTTTGTGTGATAAGAATAAGATTCATAGGTTTTAAGTGAATGCCTTTTTTTAAATATATACACATATACATATATACTTCATTCAAAAAAACATGCTAAGTTGGTGGCCTACAGTAATTGGCAGTTTGCCACATAGCTGGATCCTTGATGAACTCTCTTTGTAGTTCTTATGCAGTAATGCTAACTTGATTACGCACTTACCTGGTAACAGGAGCCACAGCCAACACCATTACGGTAAAGATTGGATGCAGCTGATACATCGCCACCATTAATGGTAGCACCAAAGGAACCGAATCCGCATGCACCAGCTGAAATGAATGTAAGAGGAGCATATGTATCAGTCAAAAGTATGAGCACATGTTTGAGCATGTTTACTAGTTTCTCAATTCAGATGTGCACTTTTTGTTATCCTTCTAGCAGTTTTATTGACAATGCTACAGTCCATGCACCAAGATAAAATTGTGTGTATCATGCACTAAGATTGTCCAGTGATATATGTTAGCATAACTTTACATTGATAACTTCTATTAAATCTACATAATTAGATTCTCCTAGTGTATTATGCACTAAGTTCATTCCCTAGTTTTATTACCATCTGTGCCATTTACTTCAGAGTTCGGGTAATATTCTGCTCGAGATTGAACAAAACAATCAGTGCATGAAGTATCTGCCAGAGTTTGCATGCAAAGCAAGGTGGTAATAACCAGAGGACCCAAAAGTGAGACAGCCATGAAGGGAAGAATAAAGAAAGCAGTTAAGGTGGAGAAGAAAAAGTGAAAAACAGAAACTAGTTTATGCTTGAAGAGAACCGGGCTTCTTCTATTTATAGAAAATTGGTTTGGTCAATCTTACAAACTTTGACGTTCCAAATATAAAGAATAAAAATCAGAGGAAGAGCATTATACCCTCAGAATTTTGGGAATATACAAAATGATTTCTAACATTTTCGATATTTGCAAATCAGCCTTTCTCTTAAGTAAACAAAAGGCTAAAATATTCAAGAATAGAGAGAAGTAAATTTGAGTATTTTCTAAAGTATGGAGGTAAAGTGCACTTTGCCATCCGAAAGTTGGCATTGTTTTCCAAATTAGTATGTTTGTTCTATTTGTTTTGGTTGTAGTGATTTCTCACACAATTATAAATCAAGAGTAGCAGTTAGTTATGATTCGTTATATATAGAGAAAGTGTAAAGAATTAACTTTTAGTTAGTAAAATTAGTCAATTTTTTTAATTCTAAAAATACTTCTTTTGGAGAATTTAGAGTTTCGAATCTATAATTTAGGATTTAGAATTAAGGGTTTATGATTTAGTATTTACAATCTAAAATAAATAAAACAATTTTAAAAAGATTACCTGATATGAGACAAAATTGACTACCTAGGATTCTTAGTATTACTCGGTATTAATATTCCAAAGAAATAATTTACCACTCACACCATTATGTTATGTGTACTCAGATCGGACTGAAAAATCGGTAAATCGGATCCCAATCAATCCGGTTCAATCAAAAAACTGTTTAAGGTTAAGAATCAGTAAGAATTGGTCAAACTGGTGAAAACCAATCCAACCAAACCATTCAAAAGAAGATTTAGAAATTGATAAAGATGTGGTTTGAATGGTTGAACTTGTGTCCTCCTTATATTGCATGTTTTCCTTTTTTTTTTGGTGGCTATATTGCATGTTTCCCTTACCACTAACTTAGATTATTCTTTGTTATTTTTATGCTAATTGTTAATTATATAGTAAAATCACACAATAATTTTTTTAAATATTATTTTAATTTTATATTCACTTATATTTAGATTAATTATATTTTTTATTATTCATAATTATTAATATAAATATTATTAAATATTTATAAATAAAAATATCAAATATTTTTATTAATTACAATATAATTATTTTTTATGATTATTTAATATTTATTAATATTATTTTTTAATAAATACATATAGTATATAATTATATAATAAATATAAAAATACTTTAACATACAAATAAAATTAAAAATCTTTATGATTAATACTAAAATTTTATGTACTAACCAAATTATAACTTATTGATTATAATTTGTTTAAGTTTAATTGTGTTTAAGATATTAGTTAAAATATGTATTTTAAATTTTAATTTTAAATTTTTTATTATTTTTTATTTTTTTATTTATATAAGACTGATTTTATCGATTCAACTAATAATTTGTCAGTTAAACCAATAAATTAATAACCTAACCGATTCATAAATTTTTGATTTGGTTTTTACCACTGTGTTCCTCGGTCCAACGGATATGTAGTCAATCATTCCATTAATAAATGTCATATTTAGTGATCGTTTACTTTTCTTCAATTTCATTAACTTTCATTCTATGTTTCAGAACACTATCTAGATAGGAAACATGAGGCAAACAGAAGAATCTTAACAGAATTATTAGCTGACATTCACAATCATAATATTTTAAAAGATAGGTTAAAACCAAAGATTGGGTTTTACTGAATTGAGAAATGTCTTAATCTTGCTTGGAACACAAGGAGGAATGGTTAGGTGGTCTTTCTCCACTATGAAGACCTTGATATTTTAATTCCCACTTGGCCACATATTACATACTAACGACATTGATCTCTGTCTGGTATCATCCATCTACTAGAGGGGCACAATGCAAAAGGAGCAGACTATAGTCATAATTAGAAAATGACTTTGGCCCTCAAAGGAGATTCTTCTGAATGTAGCACCTTTCACAGGTCATGTCCCATACATGGTGGACGTTAGTGCCATTATAATGATTTTAGGATAACTGGTCTCCTCTAGCATTATATTACACATACACTTCATTATTTTCGATGCCTCCTAAAGAAGAGTCAGTCTCGTGTTTATAAGAAAAATTAATATCATATTTTTATAAAATATAAGAATATTGAGTATAATATAAGTTAAATCTCAGAAAACTTTAATATATATATATATATATAATAAAGGGATGTCGTATATATTATCGTTTAAATTTATGGTAGCCGACACTTATTGGAATGTTAAGAACAGAGAAATTTGACCTAAGCAAGACCATATTTTCCATATATTGACAATTCAAAGGTGTTATCGTTATTGAAAAATGAAAAGCCATCACGTACAGTGTGCTGACAAAGACTGCCATGAAGCAAGTCCCTTAAGCCACATGAAAACCATTTTATGGCTCTGGACCCAGCGTAACCAGTAGTAATCAATTCGAAACAAGAGGGAAAGATAGTAATAGGAGATAACATTGAGTAGATGTTTAGATATTGAGCCGTCATTCCTATATAAGTATTTAGTAAGGAATTTACATGTTGAGATTGGTAAGGCTATAAAGCAAAGTTCTGAAAATCCGATCGGTTATTGAATCGCTCTAGTAATTAGTTTATTGATTTATTGATTCAACTAATTTAACAGTAATTTAATCGAAAAAATTATTTTATAATATAATAATAAATAAATTATAAATAAATCCTCTAAAATATATTTATATTCACAATTAAGAAACAATCTGGTTTAGTTTCAGAATATTATAACAATTACTAGCCTATGCAAAGAGTATTAATAACATATCCAATTACTGATTTCATGTTTCATTAATGACTTAAAATCTCATTCCTATAGAGGTTTTTCTGAAAAAATCTAAAATCTATGAGCCTAGTTTAGTGCAGGGTGTGTGGAATGAAAATTGAAGCTGAAGGGTAACCATATCCAGAAACGTAACAACAAAGCCAAAGTCCAGGTTCAAAATCAGCAACAATATCAACCCGGTCAAAGCCTTTCAAATTTCAAATAATCATGAACAAAACAATAAATCATGAAAACAAAGAATATAAATATTCAATTGGAGCACCCAAATCTGGAGGCAACAAACCTCAATAATTTGATTAAGATAATCACAATCTAAGCATAATTAAGACACAAAAGCACCAAGAACAGCAGGACAATAGCACATTTACAATGAATAATCACAAATAGCGGTAAAAGCTCATCAATAATCAATTAATCAATGAACAAAAAACTGAAAACACAAATCATTCAAGAATAATTCAAAGATCAATAACCCTTATGAACAGAGCAAAAAAAAAAAAACAAAAAACAATGTCATTACACTATTACAGTGAGCCATGAAGAGAGCATTGACCTTCGAAGACCTTTTTTCCTTCTTGTGACTGAAGGTCCCGGCGGACCCAACTAGCCAGTTCTTGATTGATTTAGCGGTTCACCTCCGATTTTCTTCTCAACGGTTTTTTCCTGTGAGCCGACTCATTTGTATTGACAGTTTTTAGTTGGATCGGTTCAATTGGTTGGTCTGGTCCGATTTTCAAAATATTGTTATAAATTGAAAAATTAATTACTATTTAATTTATAACTCTCATTATATATAAGCTCAACTCTTTTAATTCAAGAACAATTAATTCCTCATTCTATTATTTATCAACTCTCTCATTTTACAGGAACTTAATTTAGAAGAAAAAAAGTATAATTGCTATTGTTATGTATAGTTTTTTGTTATCAACTTCTTTTCAACCATTTTAGTTTTTGAAAAAAAAAATTTGAACAAAAAAAGTATTAAAAACACAATCCGAAAAATATTGGTACTAATAATACAGATCTTGAAAGATCACAGAAGCTTATAGATGTTTGATAAAATCATTTAAACATAAGTAACTTGTTATTGAACATGAATTGTTATTAGATGATTTGTCAAATGATCATAATTTTATACTGCATTTATTTTATAGACACGGGACACTAAGACAAGATACAATAGCCCGTTTGGTTGGTGTTCATGTCTGTCAGAGACACGGACACGGTAACACATGTATATTGTTTGTTTAATGAGACACAAAATTATCATAGATACGGTGACACACGCATGGACACAAAATACATATTTTTTGTGTCTCATCTTTAACCTGTGACACAAGTTTGAGACACAGACATAGTTTTTTATTTTCACTTTTATCCCTGTTATCTTTTTTTTTTTATTTTTATTTATACCATTTTCCTCTTAATCCTAATCCACTTTTTTTCTCTTCTTTCTCACCTTCTTCCTCATTGCCTCCTTTCTTCTTCCATGCCTCCCACTCCAACCATCGCCTCACCTTCTCTGTCCCTCTCCACCGCCTCCATTCCTTTGTCCTTTCTTGTCGCCTCTTCTCCTCCTCCTCCTCTCTACTGCCTCAACTCTTCTCTCCCTTCTTGGCTCCCTCATCTTTGAGCTTCTTTCTGCTTAAATTTGTTGCCGCCTCCACTTTGCATCTGTCTTTACCAAATCCACCGTCGCCGCCTTTGTCGTGGCTCCCTCTTCCTCTCTCAATTCTCTTCCAATTTTCTCTCCGCTTCTCTTCTACAATTTTTCTGCCTCTCTTCCTCATTGCCAGATCTATTTAGTTTTCTATTTTTTTAATTCATATATTAAATTAGATTGGATCTGAATTTTGAATTTATTCTATGTTTGTTATTATTAATAGTTGTAATTTTTATTGAAATGGTGGTAGACAGGTGGTTATGGTAGTTTTAACAGTGACAATTTGAACTGAAATAATGGTAAAGAGGTGGTGTTAATGGTTTGTGGCAGGGATAACATTGTCATTTTGTTAGAATAGTAAATTACAAATAGTGTTCTGTCCTTGAATACCAAACAAGTTCTCAAATTTCATGTCTCATTGTGTCTATATCATTTTGTGTATTTGTGTCTGTGTCTTATTTATCTCCACCCACTAACCAAACGAAGCCCAAAGGTACAAAATTGTGTTGATGAGATATGGACAGAGACATTATATTTAGAACACTGAATTAGTGTATTTTATATCCATCTTGACAAGAAAGACACAGAAACACTAACAAGGAATACAACTTATTTTTTATTTTTTTTTATTATTCTTGTTAATTTTATATAATTATATTTTTTATTATTATATTTTTCATCTCAAATGTTTTACAACAACAACAACAACAAAGCCTTGTCCCACTAGGTGGGGTCGGCTACATGAATCAAACGACGCTATTATGCTCTGCATTGTATCATGTCTACATAGAGACTGTTTACATGCAGATCTCGTTTGACTACCTCATGGATGGTCTTCTTAGGTCTTCCTCTGCCTTTCGCCTCTTTTCCATCTTTCATCTCATCCACCCTCCTGACTGGGTGTTCTATCGGTCTTCTTCTCACATGTCCAAACCACCTGAGATGCGTGACAAACCCCAATTTGACGGTTTGTTTTGTATTGAATTTAGAGTATTTTTGATAACCTTTTGTCACATTTAGCCTATGAATTAGCATGGTTTTGTATCTCTCCCATATTTGTGCTTAAGTGTAAAAACATGCTTTTCAATCCTTATTTTGATGAATTCTAATTTCTCTTTGATTCCATAAGATGCCTTGATGTGTTTGCTAGTAATTACAGGATTGAAATAGGCTAGGCATGGATCAAAGGAAGCAAGGAAGGAAGCATGCAAGTGGAGAGAAGCACAAAAAAGCCAAAGAGTTGATCTCGGCCAAGCACGCGTACGCGCACAAGGCGCTCGCGCGCACATCGCAGAATTAGCCAGAGACGCGCACGCGTACCGTGCGCGCACGCGTCGTGGTCCGCACGTGATTCTTTTATTGCAACACGTGCCTGGCGATTTTGGAAGGTTTCAGCAACCAACTTTGGCGCCAAAATGCATATAAGAGCCAAGGATTGAAGGGGATTGACATACATTCACACCCATAGACTAATTAGGAGGGGATTAGATAGATAGTTAGTTTTAGAAGTAGTTTCTAGAGAGAGAAACTCTCACTTCTCTCTAGAATTAGGATTAGGATTAGGTTTAGGATAATCTTTCTTCTTAGATCTAGATTTAATTCATGCTTTGATTCAATTTTCTTTTATCAATTCTTAATCTTCTCATCTCTCTCTTCCTAGTTATGTGTTTTGATAATTGTAATTCTTCATTTTGTTTTTGGATATATTGTTGTTCCTTTATTTCCTTTCAATAATGCAATTTGAGGTAATTCATGATAATTGTGATTTCCTTGATTGTTGTTGATTAATTCTTTGCAATAATTGTAGTTCGATTCTATTCTTGTTGTCAATTCACTATGCTTTTCTTTTATGCCTTCCAAGTGTTTGATGAAATGCTTGGTTGGGTTTTAGTGTAGCTTTTGTTCCTCTTGGCTTTGGTTGAGTAATTAGTGACTCTTGAGTTATCTAATCCTTTTGTTGATTGATAATTTGAAGTTGCTAATTGATTTGAATACCTCTAAAGCTAGTCTTTCCTTTAGGAGTTGATTAGGACTTGAGGAATCAAATTAATTCATCCACTTGACTTTCCTCCATGGTTAGAGGTTGACTAAGTGGGAGCAATGGGCAATTTGCCATCATAATTGAGGAGGATAACTAGGATAGGACTTCTAGTTCTCATATCTTGCCAAGAGCTTTGCTAGTTGTTAGTTTATTTTCTTTGCCATTTATATTTCTTGTCTAAAATCTTAAAAACCCCAAATATAACTCACAACCAATAACAAGACACTTTATTGTAAATCCTAGGGAGAACGACCCGAGGTTTAAATACTTCGGTTTATAGATTTTAGGGGTTTGTACTTGTGACAAACAAATTTTTGTATGATTGGATTATTGCTTGGTTTAGAAACTATACTTGCAACGAGAATTCATTTGTGAAATTCTAAACCGTCAAAAATCCAATCGTCAATGCGATTCAACCATCTTTTTCACAATGGGTGCTACTCCAACTCTCTCCCTTATATCTTCGTTCCTTATTTTATCCAATCGCGTATGACCACTCATCCATCTCAACATCTTCATCTCTGCCACACTTAGCTTATGTTCGTGCTCTCCTTTGGCCGCCCACCACTCCGTACCATAAAGTATAGCCGGTCTTATAGCGGTGCTATAGAATTTACCTTTAAGTTTTAAAGGCACTTTTTTGTTGCATATAAAAGCAGATTCACTCTGCCATTTTGACCAACCTGCTTGAATCCTATGATTTACATCCTGTTCAATCTCTCCATTATCCTGCATCATGCACCCAAGATACTTAAAACTTTTAACTTTTCGTAGGATGTTTTCTCCAATCTTCACTTCTATATTAGGGTTTTTCCTTCTCAGACTGAACTTACATTCCATATATTTCGTCTTGCTATGACTTATGCGCAGACCATACACTTCTAGAGCTTCTCGCTATAAATCCAACTTCTTATTTAGGTCTTCCCTTGACTTTTCCATAAGGATGATATCATCGACAAAACGCATGCACAATAGCACAGGCTCTTAGATGTGCTCTGTGAGTACTTCCAAGACTAATGTAAAAAGGAATGGATTTAAGGAATAAGGATGATCCCTGGTGTAATCCTATACCAATAGGAAATTTCTCTGTCACACCAACTTGAGTCTTCACACTATTTGTGACCCCATCTACATGTCTTTAATTGCATGAATATATGTGATCTTTACTCTCTTCTTTTCTAAAACCTTCCATAAGACATCCCTTGGCACCCTATTATACACTTTTTCCAAATCAATAAACACCATATGTAGATCTATTTTATTACTACGATACCTATTCATCATCTTTCTTAATAGGTATATCGCATAAATCCAAATTGGTTCTCTGTTACTCGTGTCTCTTTTCAAAACCTCCGTTCTATGACCCTTTTCCATAACTTCATGGTATGACTCATGAGTTTGATCCTTCTATAGTTTCTGCAACTTTGTATATCCCCCTTATTCTTGTAGATAGGTACCAAGGTACTCTTTCTCCACTCATCATGCATCTTCTTTGACCTTAAAATCTCATTAAAAAGTTTGGTTAACCAGTTGATGCCTTTTCCTCCAAGGCCTTTCCAAATCTCATTCGGGATATTATCAGGTCCTACTGTCCTGCCATTTTTTATCTGCTTTAGAACCTCTTTTACCTCAAAGTCTCAAATCCTTCGATAGTAGTCAAAGTTTTGATCTTCTTTCCTTGTGCATAACCGACCAAGGCTCGGAAGAGTCTTCTGTTCCTCATTAAATAACTTGTAAAAGTAGCTCTTCTACCTTTCATTAATCTTCTCCTCTTGAGCCAGCACCTCTCCATCCTTATCCTTTATGCACTTAACCTGATCCAAATCTCTCGTTCTTCTTTCACGACTCTTTGCGATTCTATATATATCTTTTTCTTCTTCTTTCGTGCCCAAAGACTGGTAGAGACCCTCATATGCTCTTGTTCTTGCTTCACTTACAGCCACTTTTGTCTCTTTCTTAGCCGTCTTATATTTTTTCCAATTATCTGCATTGTGGCATAAAGACCACTCTTTAAAGCACTCCCGTTTTATCTTTATCTTTTCTTGTACACTCGCATTCCACCACCAAGACTCCTTGTCTCTTGGTCCTATTCTTCTAGATTCACCAAAGCTTTCTTTTGTTGTTCTTCTAATAACTTCTGCAATCTCCCTCCACATCTCTTCCACGCTTTCATTCCCATCCCACTTTGCCTCTTCTCCTACCCGTCTTAGGAAATTTCTTTGTTCCTCACTTTTCATCTGCCACCACCTCATCCTTGGGTTCTTCGTATGATGTCTTTTCCTCAACTTTTGTTCAACACGAAAATCCATGACGAGCACCATATGTTGTGTTGTCAAACTCTCTCCCGAGATAATTTTACAATTAATGCAAAATTTCTGGTCGACTCTCCTCAACAAAAAAAGTTGATTTGAGAGCTTGTTATGCCACTCTTATAGGTTATAAGATGTTCGTCTCTCTTTTTAAAACATGTATTTGCAATGAGAATATCAAAGGGTGAGGAAAAGTCCAAAATAGTTTTACCTTCAACATTGATCACCCCAAAACCATGCCCTCCGTGAATACTCTCATACCCAGTCACTTCTCTCCCAACATGGCCATTTAAATCTCCTCGTAAGAAAATTTTATCTCCCGAAGGTATGTATTGAACCAAACTTTCTAGATCCTCCCAAAATCTTATCTTGTGTTGTTCATCCGAACTGACTTGCGGTGCATAGGCGCTAATCACATGGAAAGCACCTCCCTCCACCACAAGTTTGATAGAGATGATCCGATCTCCCACCCTCTTGACATCCACTACGTCCTTCTTTCACTACGTATCCACAATAATTCAAACCCCATTCTTATTCTTCACCTTTTCTGTATACCAAAGTTTGAAACCAGAAGTATCAAACTCCCTAGTCTTCGCACCAACCCATTTTGTTTCTTATAGGCACATAATATTAATCTTCCTCCTTGTCATGGTGTCCACCACCTCCATGGACTTTCTTGTTAGAGTACCTATGTTCCATGTCCCAAATCTCAACCTTCTGTCGCTCTGATATTTACCTTTTACTTTGTGAACTAGCTTATTTACCCTCATCCGTTCATGAAAACGCGAGAACTCTTGCTCATTTAACACTACATCCGGGCACCGATGCAGCGGCTCTTGCTCATTTGACACCGTACTCGAGCCATACAGTGCGTTGCTTCCAAACAACGACCTAGCTTTAGCGCAATAATATCTTTGATTCATGTCATGGGGATTCGACTATATTTTTATGTTGGTTGTCGAAGACCTAACACAACCCTCCTCCTTTATCTGGGTTTGGGACCGACTATGTACCGCAAGTGTAACATAAGCGGAGTTTCATCTCAAATGTTTTGAATAAAAAAAAATAAATTGGACTTTCATAATTTGCTTTAGTTTATCATCAAACATACTATAAGAATACTAATTTTATATCTATACTTTTGTGTCTGTTTTCAGTGTCTTATCCTATTCTCAAAACCAAACACATTCTTAGAGGCCATGAGAGGCGTTTGCACTTTTAAAATTCATTTTGCCAACTTCAAAATATATTGAGAATTGTTTTGGTGGTTTAGTCTAAAAAAGTATGTCAAATTAGTTAGTTAAGGATAATTTAATAGTTTTAACTTTTAACTTGGACACTCCAATTATCTTGTATTCAGTAAAGAGTGATGTTAGATGAACAAATTATTTTTGTAACCAAGTCTTTTTACTTCTTATGCCTTTCCTTTTTTCCTCTTTCTTCTTCAACTAAAATTTCTGGTAATTAATACTTAAACTATTAGACTAACTTGGTTAACAAAATAACTTAATCATATACCATCATTGTTTTATAAAATATAACACTAAATACTTTTTTAAATATAAAACTGACCTTTAAAAAGGTGAAAGTCACTTGAACAAATAAGGAAGAGTTGGATTAAATTTCAACAATGCTTTTGAAGTTCAAATCTTAACATGGGTAGAAAACCAACATGTATTCAATTTAAAAAGATAAAAAAAAAAAACAATATATACCACTATAACTCTGATCAGGCATCATCAGAGTAAGCAACGAAAACCAATCCTTTTACCGTCAACACACTCAACTCTCAACTCTATAACTTGATTCATCTCAACCCGACCAACAAACTGCATCAATCTCATTCCTTGCAGACCTATATAACTGAAGCCTCTTGGCACATAGCTTCCTCCTTTCTGTCAATGTATAATCTTCGTCAAGCAACTGAGCCAATTGCCTTCCCTGAAAAATAGAACAGCAACGGTGAGTCCAGAAAGTGACCTAAACACCTAACTTCAATTATCGGAAAATAGATTTATATGCACATACAGAATTTAGTAATAATTCAGACTTCAGAAACAAATATCTTTTTTAACTGTAAAGTTCCCTATTCTGGTCAATTTTCCCAGTACAATACGAAGGATATGGCTATGAACACAATTTCATCCGGTGTCAAATGAATCTAAAGTTATGTCTCGTACCTCCTTTTTGCCCAGTTGAACATAGAAATGGTCAAGTAAAGTTCTCTTGGATTCCCGTACTTGACAATGAACCACGGCCTTTGGAATGGTATTCCTCAGTGTTTCTGATACCATGCCAATATAGGATAAAACATTTGAACCGATCCTCTGGAAGTGTCCATCTGAGTATCGGTCTGCCGATTGCGAAGTTGGATTTCCTCCCTTCTCAACTTCCTGTGGGAGTTTTCGAAAGAATTCAACAGTAAGATAAGATGATTCCATTTCTACCATTCGTAGAGTCGTCTTCTTACTGTCTTGGCGAAATCTCTCTAATGCCTCATTTGAAGCTGCGGCTATCTCAGCTTGAAGCGTTGGAAAGCGCCTCAGCTCCTGCAGCATTGGAAAAATTAAACACAACCATATTTTGGTTAGAAAGTAATCTGTTACTTTTTTTTCCGAAAAAAAAAACTAACAAAAAAAAAAAAAAAAAAAAAACTCAAACCTCAGTTTCTCCTATTGACTTTCTCACAAGTTCCTTCAGTATGAAGTGAACCTGCCACATATATCATTCAATAAGGAAAATTTCATTAACGTGACACATCCATAATCAGTATTAAAGTTGGCCAATAATATAGAACAAGTTAACTTAATCAAACTATTTAAAGCGGAAGCACTTACAGCATCCACAGAAGCTTGTGCGGGACCTTTAAAATAGTTAACTGAACTCTCTAGGAGACGCCGGTAACCTTGCTCTGGAGCGATCAGGTGAGGTTGGTACCCATCTGCCTCTGAAATCACTCGTTTCACATTTTGCAGTGACAAGTGACGGTCCAGTGGAAGCTTTCGCAATGCAGCTGGAAGCTGGTAATCAAAAACTATATGGATCCGGTTGCCACCTGGTCGTCTAGGAAAGATGAATATTGAAAGTATAAAATTTTCCTTTGCAGGAAGTATTAATCCGATTGTTTCAAACTTTCAGAGTAGGTAATAGGTTAAAAATCTCATAGAAACTTGTTTGTTCAAACAGATAATAACTGACAACACCTTGACCAAGGAAACAAAAAAAACAAAAAACTGACAACACCTTTAACTCCTACTTATATGTCATCCTATAATTCCTATAACATTTAAATGACTAGATATTTTTAGGAAAATGTAAGGACAAGTTTAGTTTGTTTTTTATAACATTTTATTTTGCAATTTATCTTTCATAAGAATTTCGGATAATTTATAAAATTGTCTTGGCATTATTAATCAATCTACTTCATCTTTTACAAGAAATTTAGATAAGAAACACAAATTTTATGCGCGTAGCTATTAGTTGAGCTTGGGGGAGAGAGAGAAACAGCAAGAAAACCATAGTGATGGTGAGAGCGGAACATCAATGGATTGAGGTGAGGAATAGGAACAACAGTTCTTATCAACAGAAAATCTATAACCAGCCACCATTAGCTATAGGTGAACAGTCTTGGAAAGCTTTTAGAAGGCTTGAACAGAGATCTTTCACCATGTTTGTGTTGTTTTTGCATGTTTATGTGCTGTTGGATCTTAACCTAGACTTTCTCCCACTTTCATGGTCAAGAGTGTTGATCTATAATTAGAAACTAAAGCCGATATTAAATAATAAATGCATGTGGGGTGGTTTAAAGGGAAGGAGGAGACCAACTGGAAGCAATTTGTTTCAAGATCTATGTGTAGAATATAAAGCTTAAAAGGAGTCTACATTAAGAAGGCAATAGAAACAAGAGGTGTTATAACCAAGGTAAGCAAGGTGAGCAGACAGATGCAGTGGCCATAGAGAGGGATTAGACTATTATGGTGGATTGTATAGATTTTTTTTTTTTTTGACTGGGGGGGATTGTATTAGGAGTTGAAACATATAAGAGGAATGTTTTGGTTGTTAGTCATGAGTTTTGTGTTTTGCTCTTGTTGTAGCTCATGATTATGAATCCGTCCTTGATGGCAATACCAAAGAGGTTGGATTAATAGTCATTGAGTATGTCTTACTTTGCTCCCTTTAATAGGTCGAGTTGTAACGAACGATCTAAAAAAAGCTATATATGATTGAAGAACTGCATATATCTAAAAAAAAAAAATGAAACCTCTGGTCGTAAGTCAAATGTTTATCAGTATAGAATTGGGTAAGGCATTGTTATTCTCCCATAAAACGTCAGCATTTATGGAGGATTGCAAACAGAATAATTTTAGAATAGAAGAATGACATGATTTCTTACCCTCCATCCAAATGCTCCTTAAATACCCGTTCAAAGGCACGACATAATTCCAAAATGGTGTATAGCTGGGCCTGAAAAAATAGAAGGAAGCTTGATAAATATCCTATTTGGAATTACTTTCAACTAATATTGATAGTAGATGGGATATTTACCCCAACATCAACTGCTACTGGTCTACCAAGGTGCGCCATCTCTGCCTCTAGCTCATCAATGCTTCTAGTAATTAAAGAAGCAATCCCTGGGATCTGTGCCCGTATCACGGACTCTAGATGCTGAAACAAAGTCAGTTCTTATACAAATTGCCACTACTACAAAGAATTGCAAATCCCATCACTGTAATTGCCCCATAGAAGGATAAATAAAAACCTTTGAGAGAAGTCTTGCTAGATACTCCGAACCCATTTTGCTGGCCAAGTGTGAATAATCAGGACTAGTGGCAAAAAATTCACACTCCCTCTGCCTAGCAGCAAGCATATCTATATTCCTATTGATATCTGCCTGAGAACGGTTTACAACTCCCACCCAAGGATTTCGAAGACGATATGATCTGTCCTCAAGGACCTACAACATGAGAAATTGGTAAAGTTACCGTCAAAATCAGAAAATTTATCCATACATCCAATTTGAAGTTGATTCGTAGAGCCAACAGTATAGTCTCATAAATTTAGATTTTAGAATGCTGAAAAGGTGAAGATTCTTACATCCAGAGCATTTGTTCCCTTGTCCATCAAGTCAAGCTTTGTCAACACTCCAAATGTTCTTTCACCTAAAAGAAAAGCATTTTGAGTGCATGATCAAGAAAAACACAATTAGGAAATAAACACAAGAGTCATATCATCTAACTATCGAAGCATGATAGTAAATAAACTGCATTAACTATACCTGTAGGGTCAACTTGTCGGGCAACTTTGATCGCATCTGATGTTGCTATATCTTGGTTTGCTGGAGTAATAGCTAAAATTAAGCAATTTGGCTGCAATACAAAACTACAAGTTATCTATCCAATAGATCCATTGAATATTTTGACTTGGCCATTTTCATTAAGCAGGAATTACATTTTTGTTCTCTTTCCCACAAAAGTGAACATAGTTCAGATTTCCACGCTCGTGTAGGCAAGGTTAGGGGAGGGAAAGGGAACTCATTTTCTGTAGGAGTGTAGATAAGAGTAAATTCTTTATATACCTTTTCAATGTATGAGTAAATCATGTTTTCAATCTCTTGAACAATACTTTCAGGCTGCCCCTCTGACAAAATAAAACATCTTTTCATAAACCAAGAATAGCAAGTTTAAATTGATAATAAGCAGAAGCTGAAATCGATGTTCAACCTAGAAAGGACGAAGAAAAAAGTGTACCTATTGCAACCTTTGTCAAACCAGGTAGATCTATAAGCGTCAGATTGACAACTAACAACAGAAAGGGTAATAATCAGACCAACTTGAATAACACAAGAATTGGGAACAACCATAATTCCATAAACAGACAGCAACCTCTCCTATATGCAGCATGCATAAACAAAATAAAAATGTAGAAAACCTCTTTACCATTTGGAGAGTAGATGCTGAGATGGATGGGAACATGAGATATCTGTTTTGATTTCCCAGTAAGTCTATCAGTTTCCTCTTCAATTTCCACTCGAACCTTAGCTACAAAAAATAACTAAGAAATCAAACAGAAATCTTGAATATTATTACTAAAACAATCAACTAGAATCAGATTAGAAGATAGTAAGATACATATCACTTATTTATTACAGTGACCAGTGTCAACTTGTATAACACTAATAACATAGCAGCTAATATTATATTAGAGTTTTAAGTCAACCGAAGGAAATGCTCGCACTAAGAGATACAAAGATAATCTTAGTCATATATCCTACTGTTAAACACATTATTACTGAATACAAATTGACACAATGCAGCCATGCGTTGGCTCAATTTAAGAGTTTAAAAAAATGCATGCAGGGAGCATGCTGTAATCAGAGAACTCTAAGTTCCACTATATTTGAATGTATATTTGAACTTTATGAGAAGACATACAGAAGTCTGTAAACCGTTTCCTTGGCAAGTGAAGAAATTCCGCATGTTCTTGCACCCCGTCTTCTGTTTTATGAAGCTGCAGCACCAAAGGCCTCCGAGTCACAATCCCTACAAAGCATTTGAAATGTAAGATATCCAGGGAAAAAAAAAACAAAGGAAAAAAAAGAACAAAAACAAAAACAAAAGGCCAAGCATTGCTTTTTTTTTTTCAGCACCGAAAGTGAAACGTTACTTAATTTCTCTGCATTTTATTTTTTAGAATTTAGCTAACATGCATCCTAACTCCTAAAAGTACATGTTAAGGTTATCGATTATAAAAGATTTTATAAGAAACATTGCAAAATTAAAATTTCCAATACATTTGTTATGCATTTATTAAAGTAAAAAATTTTAAAATCTCTATTTATAGTAAATATTAATATGTGTAGTAACATATTAGCTAAATCCATTTTTTTCATTATTATTCAGAGTATCATTTTTTTTCATTAATATTCAGAGTATCATTTGTCCCTTCATTATCCAAAATTATCATGTTCATGAATTTTTCATTTTGATGCCAGCAAGTCAGTAACAATAATAATTAAATAAAAATAAAGTTTTCAAAAAATGAAAAAAGAAAACATAGCTTATTGTCAGAATTGTCTTATACTGTCCCCTTGTCAGAATTCGACAGTTCTTGTAAAGCAAAATTCAAGAACAATAAAATGTTAAAAATTAAAAATTGTGTTGATTTCTTCCATTTCCAAATTTTTCTCGGCAACCAAAGAAAACTTTCAGTGGAAAAAATATAAAATTCCAAATCAACTGTTAAATCGTAACAAACCTGATCCCCGAGGCAGAAAATCACGGCCAACAATGCTCTCCAACACCGACGACTTTCCAGAACTCTGCATTCAGTTACAAACCACGCTTCCATCAAAAAAAGGTTTCACAGTCACGGAAAGCAAAACCAAAAGCGCATAAGAACGTGAACTGGCGTTAAAATCTGAAATCAAACAGACAATTCAAACGCATTGTAGAAAGAGAAGAGACCTGGCCGCCGACGACGGCGACAGAGGGAAGAGCTTCCCAGAGTGTAGGGAGAGCGGAGTCGCCGCCGTGGTCGCCGAGGACGGTGCATGCACGCTGAATACGGTTGACGAGTCCGATCAACGAGTCCATCGTGGTGTGAGTAGGTTTGGAAGCGGTAGGTTCGGGCTCAGGTTCGGAGGAAGAAGAAACGATGGGAAGGAAGGAGGCTAGGAAAGTGAGTGTGAGGGGTAGGAAAAGAAGGAACGGGAGGAAGAAGAGAAAGGAAGCTATTTTTTTTTTTTTGTTAGTGATTTTTGGGTTTGGGTGCAGTTCAGTATTCAGTGTTCAGAATTCAGTTTGATTTCTGTTACGTTATGACGGTTTTTTCTCTCTGCGGGTGTTGCGTATTTCTTTTTAATTTTGAATTTGGTTGCTTTTTGGCCGTTGAAAAGTGCTGTTTGGATGTGGAGAAGAGCAGCGGGGTGGGGAAGGAGGAGGAGGCGTGACTTGTCTTACTACCATTAACTTTTCACATTATCATTTAGTCATTATAGTCATTATATGAATCGTTAATTAAATAGGTCCAATCCAAATATAGTTATATACTTATATGTAAAGAAAATTAATTAATAATATTTAATTTATTTATATACTATTAATTAACTATTTATAAATACTAAAATAATCACACATATTTACTATTATCATCATGTTAATAATAACATAATATATATTAATTAATCTATGAAATATAACGACTGAATCAATTATTAGATTCTTAAAAAAATTGATATCTTAATTTTATTTTTAAAAATATTCATATAAATTAATTTGGTCTTCTTATTAACTTTTGTTAATTAGTATTAGTTTGAATTGATTTTTTTTAATTTAAAAATATTTTTTTAAAAAATAAAATATGTTTATTCAATTTTAAATTTATTTAGATATATATATATATATATTTTAAATATTTTATTAAAAAAAAGACATTTTTAATATTTTTAATTTTTTTAAAAAAATCTATTTAAATATGTTCATACCCTGACCCAACGCTAAGGTCCAGGTCCATATGACGAGATCCAACCCACTAATTGGACTCCTCAATACACCGACCTCATCTTAAGAAGTCGGTGCTCCCTACGACTTGCTCTAAGGAAGTTGGGAGCGAAGATTAGCTGGCAGATAATAACCGACCCTAAAATCTCTCAACCCATTTCCAGGAGCCATATAGTAACCTCCCTAAGATAAAAGGACGGTTATCCACCTTAAAAGGTGAAACTACTCCAACAGTGGTTATTGGTTCGCCACTATAAATACACTGATATCCCTCAGGTATCTCTAAGTCCCAATACTCTCTAGACCTGCTCACACTCTTGCTAACTTAGGCATCGGAGTGTCTTTGCAGGTACCACCCCCCATTCTCTCACGCTCACAAGTCGGAAGGAGTCTCTGAAGGCGTAAACCCGCTCAAAGGCTTCCTCCTTCATACGATTGGGCCAACCTAACGAGTCCAGCCCATTAACCTCCGGTTACCCAACGTAACATTGGCGCCGTTACCGGGGACCCGAGGGATCAACCCATAATGGCGGACAACTCACTAGAAGATGGTCATACAGCGTCTGATTCCGAGCAAGAAAATCCAAATATCGGAAACAATGACGCAGACCTGACCCTTCATCAAGGAACCAGCGACCAGCATTGAGAAGGCACCTCTGGGCTCAAAAACCCAAAGGTAAACTCCTCGGAAGGACGAGAATTCGGAAAGGAAGGGCCACCCCATGCAACTGAGCTAATGGGGCTGGTCCACAACCACCAAGGTCGTCTGGAGCAACTGGAACAGGAACTAGAACGATAGCGAGAGGCGGAAAGAAACCTCCGGGAGGAAATAGAACGACGAAAAGAGTTGGAAGAAAAACTCTTAAAACTTGAATCCTCCCTCAAAAGCCGGAACTCCCACGGCGACCGAGAAGAGTCGCCCCTGGGAGGAGAGGACCCGTTCAGTGAGGACATAATGAGGGCGAAAGTTCCAAGAAACTTCAAAAGCCCTGATATGAACCTCTATGACGGAACCACAGACCCGAAGCATCACTTAAGCAATTTCAAAAGTCGGATATATCTGGCTGATGCTTCTGATGCAACTCGCTGCAAGACTTTTCCGACCACCCCGTCGAAAGCGGCGATGAAGTGGTTTGATAGCCTCCCTCCAAGGTCGGTTACCAGCTTTGAGGACCTCTCAAGAAAATTTCTAATGCGATTCTCCATCCAGAAGGATAAAGTAAAGCACGCGCCGAGCCTCCTGGGAGTTAAACAGGAGGTCGGGGAACCTCTGCGTGATTACATGGAAAGGTTCAACAAATCGTGTTTGGAAATTCAAGATCTGCCCACAGAGGCAGTTATCATGGGATTAGTAAATGGACTTAGAGAAGACCCCTTCTCTCAGTCCATATCAAAAAGGCACTCGACCTCCTTGAGCGATGTACAGGAGAGAGCAGAAAAGTACATCAACATGGAGGAAAATGCCAAACTACGGGAGCCCAGCTGGCGACTGGGGCCCCCTCACTCAACAAAAGAAAAAGAAAGGGAGCCTAAGAAAAAAGAGGAGGTCGGCCCCGACAGGCCTAGGAGATATCACTCCTACACTCCTTTAAAAGTCTCCCTAGTAGACGTATACAGAGAAATTTGCAACACTGAAAGATTGCCGCCTCCCAGACCCATCAAAAATAAAAGGGGGGTCGTAGCGACTACTGCAAATACCATAAGATATATGGTCACTCAACAAATGATTGCTATGACCTCAAAAATGTGATAGAAAGGTTGGTCAGGGAAGGCCGACTTGATAGATATCTCACGGATAGGTCGGACAATCATGGAAAAAGAAAGCGAGATGATGAAGACAGAAGAGACCCGCCGCCACAAACCCCCGAGAGACACATACATACAATCTCGGGAGGGTTCGTAGGAGGGGGCTCACTAAATCATCTCGCAAAAGACACCTGAAGCGAGTTTATCAAGTTGGAAATGAATCTCCCGATCTCCCAACCATCTCGTTCACCAAAGAGGACGGACAGGGGATCGTCCCCGGGCATGACGACCCGGTGGTAATAACCATGATCTTGGCAAATGACAACCTCCACAGGACCTTGGTGGATCAAGGGAGTTCGGCATATATACTTTTTAAATCCGCATTCAATAAGTTAGGGTTGGATGAAAGGGAGCTAAAAGCTTACCCGGACACCCTATATGGATTAGGAGACATGCCAATTAAGCCACTGGGATACATCCCCCTTCACACGACCTTTGGGAAGGGGGAAAATTCCAAAACTCTGAGCATTGACTTCATTGTCATTGATGTCGGATCGGCATATAACGCCTTAATCGGCAGAACTACGTTAAATCGGCTCGGAGCGGTGGTGTCAACCCCTCACCTTTGCATGAAATTCCCAACACCTAAGGGAATAGCGACGGTACGAGGAGACCAAAAATTGGCAAGAAAACGCTACAATGAAAGATTAAACCTCCGAGGAAAGAACAAGGAAATCCACACCATAAAACTCGGGGGAAGAAAAGCAAGGGAAGAGCTGCGACCACAACCGGGTGGAAGAACCAAAGAGGTTCAAATCGGAAAAGAGGAAGAAAAAAGAACCAACATAGGGGCCAGCCTAGGCAAAGATCTGAAACAAAGGCTAATAAAGCTCCTACAACAAAATTCTGACCTCTTCGCTTGGAAAGCTTCCGACATGCCAGGGATAGACCCTCGGCTCATGTCCCACAAGCTTTCGGTACACCCCGGATCATGACCCGTACAACAGCGCAGACGTAAGCTCGGTGCAAAACAAGCTCAGGTGGTGGAAGAGCAAGTGCAAGCCCTCTTGGAAGCCAACTTCATCCGAGAGGTCAAATACCCGGGATGGCTAGCAAATGTAGTGCTAGTTAAAAAACAAAATGGCAAGTGGAGGATGTGCGTCAACTATACCGACCTGAATAAAGCATGCCCCAAAGACCCGTATCCACTTCCCAGTATTGACACCCTAGTAAATGCAAGCTCAGGGTATCAATACTTATCGTTTATGGATGCTTACTCGGGTTACAACCAAATCCCGATGTACAAGCCGGATGAGAAAAAAACTTCATTCATCACACTTAGAGCAAATTACTGCTATGTGGTGATGCCATTTGGGTTAAAAAATGCCGGGGCCACGTATCAAAGGTTGATGAATAAAGTGTTTGCCCCCCCCACCTTGGGAACTTAATGGAGGTCTATGTAGATGACATGTTGGTAAAACCTAAGGAGGAAACAGACCTTCTGACAAACCTCTCGCAAGTTTTAGACACCGTAAGGTCGCATGGGATGAGACTAAATCCCACAAAATGCACCTTCGCGGTGGAGGCGGGAAAGTTTCTAGGGTTCATGCTTACACAAAGGGGAATCGAAGCAAACCCCGATAAGTGTAAAGCTATCTTGGAAATGAAAAGCCCGACTTGCCTGAAGGAGGTCCAATAATTAAATGGAAGGCTTGCCGCCCTGTCCAGGTTCCTGGCGGGATCGGCACTAAGATCCCTTCCACTATTTTCCCTACTAAGAAAAGGATGCCAGTTCGAATGGACTCCAGAGTACAAAGAAGCTTTCCAGGAGTTCAAAAAGTTCTTAAGCCAGCCTCCAATCCTGACCCGACCCCTAGTCGGGGAAGAGCTCGTCCTATACCTGTCAGTAGCAGACAAAGCTATAGCATCAGCTCTAATATGGGAAGATGAAGTCGGGCAGCATCCTGTGTACTTCACTAGCAGAGTTCTACAGGGCCCAGAACTAAAGTATAAAAAACTTGAAAAGTTTGCATACTCCTTAGTAGTGGCCTCACGCCAATTACGGCCGTATTTTCAAGCACACACGATAAAAGTCCGAACGAACCAACCCATAAAGCAGGTCCTTCAAAAGACGGACATTGCGGGAAGAATGGTTCAATAGGCAATAGAACTCTCTGAGTTCGACTTGAAATACGAAGCCCGAACGGCAATAAAAGCTCAATGCCTCACCGACTTCCTAGCGGAGTACGCGGGAGATCAAGAGGAGAAATCCACCGCATGGGAGTTATATGTAGATGGGTCCTCTAATAAAGTTGGAAGCAGGGCAGGCATAATATTGGTCAGTGAAAGGGGAATGCAAATTGAAGTTTCCCTCAAGTTTGAGTTCCCAGCTTCCAACAACCAGGCATTATATGAAGCCTTGATTGCAGGGTTAAAACTGGCAGAAGAAGTCGGTGCGACCAAAGTAATAATATTCAGTGACTCTCAGGTGGTGACCTCCCAAATAAACGGAGAGTATCAGGCCAAAAATCCCAACATGAAAAAATACTTGGACAAAACCTTGGAGCACCTTAGGCACTTTGAAGAGACCGAGGTAAAGCATATAACTCGGGACCTCAACAGCAGGGCAGATGCCCTCTCCAAGCTAGCAAATACCAAACCAAGAGGAAACAACAGAAGCCTGATCCAAGAAACTCTCCCTGAACCCTCCGTGGACAAAATGGAGGTTGCTCAAGATGTCTTTGAAATCATCGGATTAGACCTCGGATGGATAAAGCTCTTTGTCGAATACCTGAAATTCGACATCCTCCCCAAAGAGGAAAAAGAGGCCAAGAAAATCCGAAGGGAAGCACAAAACTACACGCTGGTGAAAAATATCTTCTATAAAAGGGGGATATCAATACTACTACTAAAGTGCGTCCCGACCTCAAAGACAACCGAGGTGCTAGAGGAGGTACACAATGGGATCTGCGGAAACCATCTTGGAGCAAGGTCGTTAGCTAGGAAGGTAATCCGAGCCGGATTCTACTGGCCGACCTTACAAAAAGATTTCATGGAATTTGTGAAAAAGTGCCAGCCATGCCAAATGCACGCGAACTTCCATGTAGCCCCTCTTGAGGAACTCATTAGTATAACTTCCCCATGGCCTTTCGCAAAATGGAGATTGGACTTGCTAGGACCATTCCCACAAGCGCCGGGGCAAGTAAAATATCTAATAGTGGGAGTGGATTACTTCGCAAAGTGGATAGAAGTAGAACCATTGGCCACCATCACCGCTCAGAGAAGTTGGAAGTTCCTCTACAAGAACATTATCACCAGGTACGGGGTACTCCACTCCATCACCACTGATAATGGCACTCAATTCACCGACTCAACCTTCAAAAACCTGGTAGCCAGTATGAAAATCAAACATCAATTCACATCGGTGGAACATCCACAAGCAAATGGACAAGCCGAAGCTGCAAACAAAGTCATATTGGCAGGGTTGAAGAAAAGATTGCAGGACACAAAAGGAGCATGGGCCAAGGAACTCCCACAAGTACTTTGGGCTTATTGGACCACACCTCAGTCTGCCACAGGAGAAACACCCTTCCGACTTGCTTACGGCATAGAAGCCATGATACCGGTTGAAATCAACGAGCAAAGCCCAAGGGTGAACTTCTACGACGAGGTGGGAAACATAAAGGGGCACAAAGAAAAACTTGAACTTCTCCCTGAAGTTCGCGAATGAGCCCATATTAGAGAAGCAGCATTGAAGGAAAGGATGACAAACAGATACAACCAGAAAGTCATTCGAAGGAGCTTCGCCTCAGACGACTTGGTCCTAATTAGAAATGACATAGGAGTCAACAAGTCTGGGGAAGGAAAGCTCACTGCTAATTGGAAGGGACCATACAAGATTAGTGAGGTCCTAGGAAAAGGTTATTACAAGGTGACCGACTTAAATGGCACCGAGTTACCCAGGTCGTGGCATGCTTGTAATATGAAAAGGTACTACAGTTAAAAGCGAACTCTACTCCCTGATGTACTCTTTTCCCAACTTCATGCTTTTTTTCCAAAGTAAAAGGGTTTTTTCTGAAGAAGGGTTTTTAACGAGGCATCACAGTAGAGACTAAGAGGTCGTAGATACCCCGAAACCCTTAGTAGCGATAGAGTACCTTTACAAATAAATAAAGATCTTTTTCAAATATCTCTTATAAATTCCTTCCCGCTTTCTACGAAATGCGCTGACTTAAGCTCAACAAAGCGTGAAAATCCCATGAACCGACCTAGATGGTCGTCAGGATAAAACGACGAGGTACAAGTCGGTGTAAAGAGGTTATAAAAGTCGATCGTGAATAAACTTAGAAATTTACTGAGAAACAAATCAGAAATTCCAAGAAGCGAAGAAATGCATCGCAAAAGTAACCTAAGTCCTGAAAACTCAATATATCAAAAACTGAGCACAAGGAATAACGAAGAGAGATCAGGAAACCCATATAAGGCAATAAAGACTGTCCCAAACCTTCAAGAAAAGTTCAAAGAAAAACTTAGAAAAAGGGACAACCAACCAAGAAAAAGGTTTTTTCAGAACAAAAAGATCAAAAAAGGTTTCGAAACCTAAAACAGAAAGAGCATGCGCACAACCAACAAAAAATAACTTAAACCCTTGTCCAAAAAAGGGCATTTTTAAATATTTAAATATTTTTGTTTACGGCCATAAAAGGCCAAGAAAATGTCAACCTCATACCACAACAACATAAAAATAAATAGTTTAAAAAAAAGTGGGGACCCACAAGCTTGGCCCCCATATAGTCAGAGATAATTTTTCAAAGGGCATCACCATCACCACCTGGAAGAGTAGTCAGAGCACCACCAGAGTCAGGGAGAGAGACATCCATAGGAGTTGGAGGAGAAGTTTCAGGAGACTTGGAGGAACTCGGAGCATCGTCTGGTCAGGGGGAGACTCTATAATTCTCTGACCCCGAGTCTTCAGCTCAAATTCAGAAACAGGTCGGGGAGGAGATACGATCACCCCATCAATTACAACCTTGTCCGGGTCCAAGGGTGAGAGGTCCAAGTCGGGAGCAAGAACTCCGACCTGTTCCTTAAAAACCCTCCATGCCTCCTCGGATCCCTTAGCAATAGAGTCCTCCAGCTCCGCATAGGCGTCCCGAACCCTCACTAGATCTTTCTTGACCTCCATAAAGTCCTGGAACAAACTCGAGTAGCTCTGCTCCGCCTTCTCCCGTAGGCCCTCTGCCATAGAGCATCGGCCCATTAACTTCTCCCCTCCTTCTGGAGATTATCCCTCTCTTCCCTCAGCTTGGTGACCTCCTCCTTCAGGCTCCTCTCAGCCTCTTGATATAAGAGAATCCTTCCCTCCAGCTCTTCAACCCTCTGGGACGAACCCAAAGAGTTAAGATGGGTCTTCTAAAAAATATCAAGAAACTTGCTGCACACCCCCGCCGCCCCTAACACTTTCCTAAGCCAGAATAGTAAGGTGATTTCAAAGAGAAGCATCATCCATACTTATACGTGTATAAGGATAGATATGCTCCCGGATGAATTGACGCACATCCACCTTGGCCTCACCTTCGAAAGGAGAGCCAGACTCTAGAGCCTTGTGTTTTTTCTTTTCTAGCTCAGGAGAAGGTCGGGAAGAAGGGGGCGGCAGAGAAGAAGCCGAGGAAGAAATAACGATAGGTCGGGCAAGGGTCCCCAAACTGTGAGAAGAAGGGGGAGGAGAAGGACCGGCTGCCCTGGCACCACCAACCCTGGCACGGGATCTAGCCTTGGCCTCCTGAACCCTCTGGTAAGACTCCCTCGAATTCCTCTTTGCCATCTTTGCAAAAACCATTAGGTAAAAAGTCAATAAAACAAATCGGAGACAAACAACTCAGAAAGTCGAAAAACCCAACAAACCAATACGACACTACCTAATTGGGCCTGCACAAAGGTTGGGGACCCCTGGAGGAACTTCTTGGTATCCAAATAAGGTGCTCTTCACCAAACTTCTCGGAGAAACCCAACGATGGCCGCCTCCACCTCATCCAAATCATCTAAACTATTTTTCTCGCAAGGAGAGGCCTCTAACCAGTACAGAGGAAAGCGAGGGGAAGAATTTTCATCCAGGAAAAAAGGGTGGTGACCCTCTATAGCTTGCACTTTGAAAAAGAAATTTTTAAAGTCATGAAAGGATTCATCAAAAAGGGTAAAGACTCTCTGGCCTAGTATAGCCCGGAATGAAACCCATTGTTGTTTGTTATTTTTCCCACTGAAGGGCTTAGTCATGTGAAAAAGAAAAAAGAAAATCCTCAAAGAAGTCAGGAAATCTAGGGCATGGCTAATGAATTGATAAATTTTCAAAAAACCCCAAGAGTTGGGGTGGAGCTGTGTAGGAGCAACACGGCAGTGGCCTAAAACATCCATCTCAAAGTCAGAAAAAGGGAAAAAAACGCCCAGGCGGGTAATCATACTCTCATACATATAGAAAAAATGAGGGACTGCCTCAGAGGCCCTCCCAAAGCAAACCCGGTCTTCGGGATCTGGGACAACCAGTTCATATTTCAGCTCGTCCTCATCAGAGGTACAAAGCCTATGATGAGTGCGGAGGTTGGTGATGAAGTCCGTATCAATAAGGGGTTCTTCCCCCCAAAACCGTGACATCCACCCATTGAGCAAGAATTTCAACAGAAGACATTTTTGTTTTTCTAGAAAAAACCTACAAAGAAAAAAGAAAAAGGGATCAAAAATAGGGTCTCTAAGGGGGACCTGAAGTCAGATCCCTGACAAAACAAAATCTACGACCAACTCTCCTCTCAAAATAAAAAACATGCAACTCTATAAAGAAAGGATAAGAAAAGAAACTTACCTTTTTCTCTTGCAAGAAAATGAAGCAACAGCACTCGAAAAGGAAGGAGCTTTCTTCTTTCAAAGGGTGCAGATGGAAAAGTTTTCAGAAACGAAACAAGCAAGAAGAAGGAAAAGTATTTATACACACGTTAGGGGCATAAAGGTATAACAACCCATACCATTCAAAAGTTGCACCGTTACCAATGTAACCGCCCCCGCGTATAAATCCTCAGACCCCTAAGAGATGTGACGTTTGATTTGACGTGACTGTTGAAAACTTTTAAAACACGTCGGTTCCAAAAAATCACGTCGGATCCTTATCAAGTCGGCTACGGTCTCGAGTTATAATACTCGACCCCAACCCTTAAAAGGAATTGGGCTCGAGTAGGGGCACTGTTCATACCCTGGCCCAACGCTAAGGCCCAGGTCCATATGACGAGATCCAACCCACTACTTGGACTCCTCAATACACCGACCTCCTCTTAAGAAGTCGGTGCTCCCTACGACTTGCTCTAAGGAAGTCGAGAGCGAAGATTAGCTGGCAGATAATAACCGCCCCTAAAATCTCTCAACCCACTTCCAGGAGCCATATCGTAACCTCCCTAAGATAAAGGGACGATTATCTACCTTAAAAGGTGGAACTACTCCAACGGTGGTTATTGGTTCGCCACTATAAATACTGACATCCCTCAGGTATCTCTAAGTCCCAATACTCTCTAGACATGCTCACACTCTTGCTAACTTAGGCATCGGAGTGCCTTTGCAGGTACCACCCCCGATTCTCTCACGCTCACAAGTCGGAAGGAGTCTCTCAGGGCGTAAACCCTCTCAAAGGCTTCCTCCTTCATACGATTGGGCCAACCTAACGAGTCCAGCCCATTAACCTCTGGTTACCCAACGTAACAAAATATAAACTAAGTTTTTTATTAAAAATATCTTTTCAAAAAAGATAGAAAAATATTTTTTTTAAAAATCAATTCAAATTGACATGTCTTTGTTAAGTGTTATATTTTTTAAAGTTAGATAATTTTATTCATGTAATGAAAGAAAATATAGATATCTATATGTGGGATAAAGAAGAAAGAAAGATGGAGAACTCCCAATTTTTCAACACTCTAATATAGAATTAACATCATATAAAAATCTAATAAAAATAATAAAAAGAAAGTAAGATTCTTATCAATTAGGAATTGGAATTTTGTTGAAGTTTCTTTTACAAGTTTAAAGTTGACGCTACTACCACTTTCACACTAATTGATACATTTTCAAGTGTAAGCTTATTTTTGGCCTTTCCTAAAGACCAGCTTAAAATCACCATCATCAATATTTGTAAGGAATTATTTGATTGGGTACGTAGGACCCTCATTCTCATGTTTCACTCAACATAAAATCAACGTTGTTGGTGCCCTTTATAGCTGGTAAGCCATTTTTTTTAACATGTACAAATTCTTATCTTAGATGACAGAAATTGTAATACCTCAACAAAAATATAATATCTAATTAATATTTTTCAAAGATTACATTAAAACATTAAATTTTCAAAAGACTAATTAATATATTACAAATTTATGTTATTTAAATATTATTATTTAAAAAATATTAAGTGATTAATAATTTTTTCTCATACTTACCTTATATTTGAGTCAATATTAATAATTTTTTACTAAAAGTATTAACTTACTAGCATTTTTCATTACTTATTAGTTAACATCTTATGAAAATAAAATAAGATTTGTTTTCTTATTCATTTTATCAAGTTAAATATAGTTACGTATTCTAATATTAAAATATTAAGAATTTATATTTTTTAATCGAATAAATTCATTGAATCCAAATTACAATTATGTTGGATCAGATCGGATTAAATTAATAAGTAAATCAAACTATATATCAATCTAATGTAAATCGTAACAACTTATATATTTTCAATAGAATTTATTTATTTTTTAAAAGGATCCAAAACCCACCATAAAAGATTATGTTACGAGACATATCTGAAATGGACTGTAGGTGATTGAACCTTGAGTGATGAAGTTAGAGATGGTACTGAAAGGGTCCAAGATAGCTTCACGTCAGTTCTGCAATGGTAAGTGAGTAGTACTTTGATAAATCTTAATTTTATCATTTATCTTGTATTAAATTTAGTCGATTTTATCAATTTATCTCATATTTATTTAATAAAATAGTATAATTTTGTGAATTTCTCCTAAATTGTGCTTAAGATTAAAAACATGCATTTAAGGCTTTTAATTTGCTAAATTTAATTCATTTTAATTTTATTCGATACCTTGATGTGTTTGATGAAGTGATTTTAGGTTTAGAAGGCAAAGATTAGATCGAAGGAATAAAGAAAAAGCATGTAAAAGTGGAGAATTCATGAAAAAATGAGGACTTAGAAATTTGTCCAGTTCTGCGTACATGTGACCAGAGTTTCGTCAAGCGACGCGTACGCGTGACCTCCACGTACGCGTGACAAGCAGCATATGACCAACTTAAAGAAACACACTGGTGGCAATTTTTGAGCTCACTCAGGTCCAAATTCAACTCATTTCTGAAGTATTTGAGACCAAATTCAAGAAGGAACAAGGAGGGAGCAATTAGTGTAGCTTAGGAATCATGCTTTAGGTTAGTTCTAGAGAGAGAAACTCCATCTTCTCTCTATAAATTAGAGTTTTTAGTTTAATTTTCTCTTAGATTTAGGTTTTAATTCTTATTTTGATCTAGTTTTTTTTTTTTTTACTTTTCCTTGTTCTATTGACTTAATTTTCTTAGTTCTCATGTTAATTTCTCATTTTTTCCATTTTTTGCTTATGGACACTCTTGTTAATTTTGATTTTCTTTAATAGAATTTTAATATTTTTTATGTTATTGATATTTATTTGAGTTGTTATTATTGTTATCTTACAATTGGTAGTTTTAAATTTTATATTTCTTGCAATTTTACCATACTTTTCTTTTATGGCTTCCGAGTGTTTGATAAAATACTTAGTTGGGTTTTAGAGTAGATTTTGAGTATTTTTGGCTTGGAAAGAGAAGTTTGGTAATCTTGAGTCATTAATACCCAACTTGGATTGGTGATCTAGAGTTGTTAGTTAATCTTGTTTCCATTGACATTACTTATGAATTGGGGTTAATTAGGCATATTTGACTTTCTTCTAATGCGAAGATAACGTAATAGGCTTAACTCTTGATAATTATTGTGTTATGATTAATGACTAGGATAGAAAACCTTGATTCTCAATCTTTGCCATGAATGCCTCTTTAGTGTTTTATATTTTTAGTTGTTTTCTTTACTTTATTGTGATTTAAATTCTTGCCTTCTTATCATCAACCCACCCCCATGAATCTCATAACCAATAATTGAGCACTCGATTGTAATTCTTAGGGAGAACGACCTGGAAACAATACTCTCGGTTATTTCTATTGGGTTGAACTTGTGACAACCAAAATTAAACTTTGATGCGAGTTGGTTGTTGATTTGGAACTATACTTGCAACAAAGTGATGCTTTTTATTGAGAAGAAATTTCGAATCAATGATCACCCAACATAAAGTTTTTGGTGCCGTTTCCAGAGAATTACAATGTGTGCTTATTGTTGGTTATTGTACATATGTTAATATTGTGAATAGTTTGCTCTTTGATTGTTTGCTAGTTTGAGTCACTAGTTAGGTTCTTGTTTCTTTATCTCTCAATAGTTTGTTTTTGTTTTTCCTTTTTTTTTAATATGAATTCCTATCCCTTTGGCTATGAGTTTGGTTACAATTATGCTGTAGAAAATGAAAGTTTCAATGAGGGATCACATTATGGGAATAGAAATCAAGTTAGGGAAGAGCCACATGCTTATAGGCAACCTTCATGGCAACAACCTCCTCCGGTTTCTTATGGTAACAATCCACCTGATAATGTACACAATTATGAACCAGCTCCCAAACATTGTTGGCAACTTTACTCATAAGCCCCATATCACCATTCACCTCTATACGATCCTAACCCATATCGACCATACCAACAACCATATGAATCATATTTAGAGCCACCACCATTCCAACACCAATATCCCCAAGAACAACAAATTTCACATACACCACCTCAAGAATTTCATCAATATAAACCACCTTCCAACTATGACACCTTTCCTCCAAATAATGAACCCTCTCTTCCACCACCACCTTCATTGGATGAGGTTCTCCAACCGTTAATGCAAGAACAAAGAGAGCTTCTTTTCATTCTTCAAAGGCGCGAAGTAATGGAGCACTTAATCTCATTGTGCTCATGCAATCAAGACACTCCCATTGATAAATGTGGAGGATTAACTGAGGAGCACAATGAGAAGGAGAACTTGGAACTTCAAGGAGAAGAGAAGTTGAAGCAAGAATCGAAACAAAATGAGGAAGTTGAGATGATTGAACTAGAAGAAGTGGTTGAAGATTTAGGAGATGTTGAATGCACAAAGGAATCCAAAGTTGTGGAGTTTGAAAGTGATGTTGAGGAGGATAGTACACAACCTCCAAAGCAGTTTAAGAATGAAGAATTGAAAGAAATAGGACAAGCAAAACGTCCTCCTATTGATAATGATTCTACATCAACATATGATCCTTTTGAGCTTGATGAATCCTCCCCCATTGAATTTGGATTTGATGTTGAAGTAGACTTTTCTCAACCTCCGAGGTATAACTTGAGTGATGGGGAAGAGTTTGAAGAATTTGGTGAGAAAGAGATTGAATTAAAAGGTAGTTGTCAAAGGGTGGAAGTAATCAAAGAAAAGCACAAGGGAGTGGAGATTGCTTGGTCAAGACCGTTGGAGGCACCTCTCCTGAAGCCATCACCATCCATTCTTTCATTCAAGTGGGTAAATTTCTTATCCCTAAGCTTGCTTATTTAGTTTAAATATGGTTTGTTTGAGATGGATGGTCAACTTAGAGCTCTTTGTGGCTTTAAGAGCAAAAGGGAGATAGTTAGCGATTGTAACCAACATTCAAGGTTCATTATGGTTAAGAACTCAAAGTTTAAATCCAATGGTTGGAGGGTTGCTAAATTTAATGGGTCTAGGAGGATGTTTGGGTGCTTTTATGAGAATTCTACATGTTTGACACCCGGAGAGAATTATGATGATCAACTTGAAGACGGGTGTAAAAACAAGGTTTGGGATCCCAAATTACAAGAGGAGGATCATTTTTGAGAGCTCCAAACTTGTGTGGAACTCCATCATAGGTTTGTGCACTTGGTTGAAAATTCTGGCAATCAATGGAAGTCCAAACATTGGTGGAAGTTCAAGGATGAATTCAAACACAAGCCTCCTTGATTAGAGCACTCCAAAATGTCCAACTTAAGGACAATAAACAAAAGTGCTAGGTGGGAGACACCCCACCATGGTAAATTCTTTCCACTTTGTCCTTTGTTTATATTGGTAAATAAGTTGAATTTTCGTTTTTAGTTAGGTTTATTTTAGTTTTAAGTTGTAGTTTAGCTTGTTTGATGATGTTTGGTAGTGCTTAGGTATCTTGTTAGTTTCTCAAAAAAAAAAAGAGGCCTCACGCGTACGCTTGACCTACGCGTACGCGTGACACCCCAGAATCTGACTGTGCTAGGATCGTGCGTGGACTGTACCATCGCACGGTCCAAACAGAAAGTTGTGCCAGGACCATGCTAGCTAGATGCGGGGCGCACAACCCTTCCCATGCATACGCATCACCCCATAAACCTGGATCATTATGAATTTTTGGTGCTGGGATTGTGCTGCCACATAATCCGGAAAGAGAGTTGTGCCAGGACTATGCGGGTACTGTGTGAAGGGCACGATGAGCCCTCACGCGTACGGGTACGCGTCACTTTCATTTCTCCTTGTCCCGCGTACGCGTGACCCAGGCGTATGCGTGATCTCCCCTGTCTCACATACTCTTCTTTTATTCTCTTATTTCCATTTCTTTTCTTCTTTTCTCTTATCTTCTCTTCTTTCCTTCTTTCAACCATCACCCACCACAACCGTTTACCATCTACTATTATTTCTTTTAGTTAGTTAGTTAGTTAGTTAATTTAATTTCCTATTTTAGGTGGTAAGTATTGGATTATTGATTTGATTTGCTATTTCTTGATGCTGAAATTATTCATTGTTGGATTCCTTTATTGAGGTTGTAATTTGTTGCTTGGTATTGAATTCTTCATGCTTAATTTTATGCATACCAAGTACTCACAACATTGCCTTCAAAGCGTTCTAAATCTTGTGAATTACATGGTTTGGTCACTATGTGATTTAAATTTTTAACCATGATGAGGCAATTGTATGTGGTTGATGTATTTTTTTATTAAGTGATGCTTGTTTATGATTGATTTTTATTTATATCACCTAGGTCATGCATTGAGATTGAGGAATTGTGAAATTAGATTGTAAGCACCTAGTGACATCCTTTTGAGCTTTCTAAACTTTGTGGACCATGCTTGCTATGTGATTGATTTCAACTTCTACCTTTTTTTTCTAAGTTGCATAGCACCCATGTACCCCACTTCTATGTCAATTAGGTGATGCGAACTAAACTTCAAAGTATATCATTGATTGATGTGTGAATTCCATATTTCATTTGGTTCATTGAATTCTCTTGCACATCAATAAATGTCCACTCATCATCCATTTCACAATTGCTTGATTCTTGACTGAATGCTTTCTTGCGTCGTTATTACTTGTTTATTTGTTTTATCTTACAAGTTTCTTTAAAGTATCTCAAGCACACTAGAATGAGTGAAGTGCATACTTCTTTTTCCCAGTTCCTCCCTTCTTGGAGCCGACCTCTAAAAAGAGGAAGACTTCAGAGTTTAGCGTCGTTAATATTGATGATGCTGGTTTTGATGGGGTGAAGTTTTGTGAGAGGCACGTTCTTCCCCATTTTATTGCTATGGATGATTCTTCTATAAAAAAATCACCTCAAAATCTTGATTCGAGGGGGGATTCGAACTGTGGGAGTGTGCTCTGTCCTTCTTAAAGAGTTTGAAAAGGCTCCTCTGAATGCTACACAACATTCTTTGGAGGTCCTTCAGGTTGAGGTGGCGACTCTTAGGGAGGCTGAGAAGGGGTTGGAAGAGGAAAAAGTAAGCCTAGAGGCTGAGCTCTTCAAAGCTCGGGATATGGAGAGGGAGTCCGCTGCCTCCTGCACTTTGGCTGAGAATTTGCTGAAGAAGTCTCAGCAGAGTCATGCTAGGGTTTTTAGGGAGAATATGGAGCTGAAAAAGGTAATGGAGCAACTTAGAGAGAGTTATATAGATTTGGAGGAATTGGTTGTGGAAGGGACGGAGGAGGTGTTCAGGGTGTTGAAGGACCAGGTTCGGGTTATTGCTCCCGACCTTGATATGTCTCCTCTTCATCCTGATAAGGTCATAATCGAAGGGAAGATTGTCTTTCCTCCTCATCCTCCCACTGACTCCGAGTTGAAGACGGCTGGGCAGCACTTAATAGAATCTCCTCCTCGTGAGGTCAGCCCATCCGAGGGGTTTCTGCCAAGTTTATCTGCTGAGCCTGAGGCCGTTCCGACTTCTGTCGCCGAAGAGATTCCTCTATCCCCTCCTAATACTGCTACTGATTCGACCTCATCTCCTGTTGACGATTCAAACCCTCTTATTGGCCCTGTTTGATGTTTCTATTAAGGCCCGACTTGTGGGACCTTTTTTAGGAACTCTTTTATGTATATTTTGGCATTTGTGTTGGCCTCTGACTTTTGGTCTCTTAAAGGGATCTTTAACAACAGCTACTATTTATTTTTTGGATGCTTAGTCCTTAATAGGACTTTAACAAAATAGCCGTTTTTGTGAACTCAGGGATTTTTTCCTTTATGATTGCTGATTCTATGCTTTGTTTGCATTAATGTTATTGGATAGCTGATGAGCGGATAATTTATACGCTTTTTGGAATTGTTTTTAGATAGTTTTTAGTAGGATCTAGCTACTTTTAGGGATGTTTTTATTAGTTTTTATATAAAATTCATATTTCTGGACTTTACTATGAGTTTGTGTGTTTTTCTGTGATTTCAGGTATTTTCTGGCTGAAATTGAGGGACCTGAGCAAAACTCTGATAAAAGGCTGTCAAAGGACTGCTGATGCTGTTAGATTCTGACCTCCCTACACTCAAAATGGATTTTCTGAAGCTACAAAACTCCAAATGGCACGCTTTTAATGTCGTTGGAAAGTAGACATCTAGAGCTTTCCAGCAATATATAATAGTTTATACTTTATTCGAGATTAGATGACGCAAACTAGCGCTCAACGCCAGTTCCATGTTGCATTCTGGAGTTAAACGCCAGAAACACGTCACGAACCAGAGTTGAGTGCCAAAAACACGTTACAATGTGGCGTTCAACTCCAAGAGAAGCCTCTGCACATGTAAAGCTCAAGCTCAGCCCAAGCACACACCAAAGTGGGCCCGGAAGTGGATTTTTGCATCAATTACTTACTTCTGTAAACCCTAGTAGCTAGTCTAGTATAAATAGGACATTTTACTATTGTATTAGACATCTTTGGATTATTTTTGGATTACCTTATGATCCTTTGATCACGTTCAGGGGGCTGGCCATTCGGCCATGCCTGGACCATCACTTATGTATTTTCAACGGTGGAGTTTCTACACCCCATAGATTAAGGGTGTGGAGCTCTGCTGTACCTCGAGTTTTAATGCAATTACTACTATTTTCTATTCAATTCAGCTTATTCTTATTCTAAGATATTCGTTGCACTTCAACATGATGAATGTGATGATCCATGACACTCATCATCATTCTCACCTATGAACGCGTGACTGACAACCACTTCCGTTCTACTTTAGACCGAATGCATATTTCTTAGATTCCTTAATTGGAATCTTCGTGGTATAAGCTAGAATTGATGGCGGCATTCATGAGAAACCGGAAAGTCTAAACCTTGTCTGTGGTATTCCGAGTAAGATTCAGGGATTGAATGACTGTGACGAGTTTCAAACTCGCGATTGTTGGGCGTGATGATAAACGCAAAAGAATCAATGGATTCTATTCCGACATGATCGAGAACCGACAGATGATTAGCCGTGCTGTGACAGAGCATTTGGACCATTTTCACTGAGAGGATGGGATGTAGCCATTGACAACGGTGATGCCCTACATACAGCTTGCCATGGAAAGGAGTAAGAAGGATTGGATGAAGGTAGTAGGAAAGCAGAGATTCAGAAGGAGCACAGCATCTTCATACGCCTATCTAAAATTCCCACCAATGATCTACATAAGTATCTTTATCTTTATTTTATGTTTTATTTATTATTATTTTCGAAAACCAATATAATCATTTAAATCCTGCTAACTGAGATTTACAAGATGATCATAGCTTGCTTCATACCAACAATCTTCGTGGGATCGACCCTTACTCACGTAAGGTTTATTACTTGGACGACCCAGTGCACTTGCTGGTTAGTTGTGCGAATTTGTGAAGAAAGTGCTGAGTTAGTAGATACACATACCAAGTTGAATGCCATCATTAGAGATCACAATTTCGTGCACCAATAGCCTTTGCAAAAACCTTTGTGAAAGCTTTTACTAGATAGCCTTTTGTTTTTCCATTACTTAGTGTAAACGTTCAATTTATTTTCCTATTGAATCGTTTTTATAACTTAAGTTATATTTGCAATGCATTTTGTTGTGCCCAGGGGCTCTCTGACTTATAAGTCGTTTGGCCATGTCATCCCCGAGTTCTTATGATCATCATTTATAACCTCTTTACACTGGTTTGTACCTCGTCAGTTTATCTTGCCGACCACATAGGTCGGGCAATGGATTTTCATGTTTTTTCGAGTTTAAGTCGGTGCGTATCATGGGAACGATAATGGAATTTTCTTAAAAGAGGAAGTACTATTATTAATGAAATGTAACTTTACAAAGATACTTTGGCTACTAAGGGAATAAGATTCTTCACCCGTAGCCCCCGCTTTGATGTCTTGTTAAAACCCCTTCAGGAATACCCTTCTCGGAAAAAACCATGAAGTTGAAAAAAAGAGTACATCAGGGAATGAAGTATGCTTCTAGCTATAGTATCTCTTTAAATTATAAGCATGCTACGAGCTTGGGAACTCGGCTCCATCCAAGTCGGACACCCTGTAGTAACCTTTATCCAAGACTTTAATTATCTTGAAAGGTCCTTTCCAGTTTGCAGCAATCTTCCCTTTGCCCGACTTGTTTGCTCTGATGTCATTTCATATCAGGACTAAGTTGTTAGTGGAAAAGCTCCTTCGAATGACTTTTTTTCTTGTACCTTATCGCCATCCTTTGCTTTAACGCTGCTTGTCTTATTTGTGCTTGCTCTTGGGATTTGGGAAGTAGTTCAAGCTCTTCTTTTTGGGCTTGGATGTTTCCAACCTCATCATTAAATCTCACTCTTGGACTTTGCTCATTGATCTCTATTGGGATCATGGCTTCTATTCCATATGAAAGTCGAAAGGGTGTTTCTCTCGTCGTAGAATGAGGTGTTGTTCTATAAGCCTATAGTACCTGAGGGAGCCCTTCAGCCCAAGCTCCATTTGCATCCTGTAACCTCTTTTTTAGCCCAACCAATATTAAGGATGGCAAAAATCTCCAGCAGAGCGGGTACCCGCAGGGATTTACCCGCCACGGGGTGAATATGGGGACGATTTTGTACCTGCGGGGATAGGGGATGGGGTCCCGTATATTAAACGGGGCGGGGGCGGAGATAAAGGTCCCCGCCCTGTGGAGACCCGTTTAAACCTCGTTTATGTAAAAAGACTAGAATACCTTAATATATATATATATATATATATATATATATATATATATATATATATATATATATATATATATATATATATATCATATGAAGGAAAGTGGAAACCCTAGCCGTCACACTTATAATTCACAATACTCAACTTAGCCTCTGAACTCTTTACCACCGTCAAACCTCAGCCTCTCGCCCACTCTGAACCATGCACGGTCGCACCATCACCACCACCGACCACCACCGACCACCCTCTCAGTCCTTCACTGCTACGACGCTACATCCCACCCCCTCAGTCCGTCACCACCACCTCTCGCGCACTGTGGAGTGAAGGTCAGTCAGGTCACGATACATCACGCACACCACAGCAGGGAGTCTGTCATCTTCACCATTTTCGCGTCTTCCCCGGTTGTCACGTCTTCTCTGGTCGTCGCGCCTTCGCCGGTCGTCACCTCTTCACCGTCGGGTAACTGGGTAAGTCATAGAACTCTGTTTTTTTTCATGATTTGCTTTATGTATAATTTATATGATTATAATTAAGCATTTGTTATAATCTTCATGAGTTGTTGATTGTATAATTTATATGATTATTTTTCTGAGTTGTTGATTCTGGTTTCTTTGACTATGAAATTTTTATTATTTATTGTAATTTTCAAGATTTGTTATGTTATATATTTATGATGCTATTCTGAAATTTTTTGTGTTTTTGATTATGAAATTGTGTGTAGTGTGATTTTGTTAAGCATTTGTTATAATTACTGAGTTAGTTTAAGTATAATTTATATGATTATAATTAAGTATTTGTTGTCATCTTCATTATCTTTGTTTGCTTTTTTTGTTATAATCACTATGATTTTATTAAGCATTTGTTATAAGTATTCTAAATTTTTTATTATTTTACTTTGATTTTGAATTTTTGGTTAAGCATTTGAGTGCTATACAATTCATAACATTAAAGGATATATTGATGTAAGTAAAATACTAAATTATATACAATACACTATTGTTCATATTATTGACTTATTATTCATTTATTATACGATTTTAACTTTAATTTATTTTCTTTTCGATGTAGGATTTAAGTAAATTAGGATCTACCATCACTACGTGATAAAAGGAGGATTGAGAATTATGTTTTTACAATGTGGTGAACTTTGTTTGGTTATTTATATGGTTGTTTATGGAATATTTGATAGTTTATGAATATGTTTAGAAGTTTGTGTTTGTTGGTTATTATTATTTAAGTCTTTAATGACTATCAAAATTATGTTTGTAATGACAGTTGAAGATTATCTTAATTTTTTTTTAATTTTTTCAATTTTTTTAATTTTTATTATTTTTTACAAAGATCCGCGGAGACCCAGGTCCCCGGCAGATACAGGGTCCCCGTTACCCGTCGCGAGGACGGGGACGAATAATGGAGGCAGGGGGCGGGGGGCATGTCCCCACCCCCATGGGGACCCGTTGCCATCCTTAGCCAATATAACTTTATTGGCAACTTCAGCTGGTCCATTGGCTTGAGGATGCTCTACTGATATAAATTGATGTTTGATCTTCATGCTGGATACCAAGCTTTTGAATGTGGAGTCTGTAAACTAAGTGACATTGTCTGTAGTGATAGAGTGGGGGACCCTGAACCAAGTAATTATGTTCTTATAAAGGAATTTTCGACTTCTCTGTGCCGTGATAGTGGCCAGTGGCTCTGCTTCTATCCACTTGGTGAAGTAATACACTCCTAGAATAAGATATTTGACCTGTCCTGGAGCTTGGGGAAAAGGTCTGAGTAGATCCAATCCCTATTTTACAAAAGGCCAGGGAGAGGTTACGCTGATAAGCTCTTCGGGCGGAGCGACATGGAAGTTAGCATGCATCTGACAAGGCTGGTACCTTTTAACAAAGTCGGAGGCGTCCTTTTTTAAGGTCATCCGGAAAAACCCAACTCGGATCACCTTTCTAGCTAAAGACCTTGCTCCGAGGTGATTCCCGCAAATGCCGTTGCCTCTTCTAGGACCTCCTCTACTTTAGAGGTCGGAACGCAGTTTAAAAATAGTGTTGATATCCCTCTTTTGTACAGGGCGTTTTATACCAAAGTGTAGTTCTGTACTTCTTTCAGAAGTTTCTTGGTTTCCTTCTGATCCTCGGGAAGGATGTCGAATTTCAGATACTCGACTATAGGGGGTCATCCATCTAAGGTTTAAGCTAGAAACCGGTAGAACGTCTAATTTGCTATCCGTCTTTGTAACTGAGGGCTCCTAGAGAGTTTCTTGTATTAGACTTCTATTATTTCTTCCGGGATTGGTACTTCCTAACTTGGAGAGAGCATCGGCTCTGCTATTGAGTTTTCGATTTATATGTCTAAGCTCGGTTTCAAGGAATTTCCTAAGATGCTCGAGTGTTTTTTTCCAAATACCTTTTTTATATTAGGATCCTTTGCCTAGTACTCTCCATTGATTTGAGAAGTTACTACTTGTGAGTCGCTGAAGACTATTACCTTGGTCGCACCGACTTCTTTAGCAAGTTTTAGTCCTGCGGTCAAGGCTTCATATTCTGCCTGATTGTTTGAAGTGGGGAACTCAAATTTCAAAGATACTTCTATTTGAGTTTCCTCTTCATTGACCAATATTATACCTGCTCCACTTCCGACTTTTTTAGAAGATCCGTCTACATAGAGCTCCCAGGTCGTGGAGGTCTCCATCTAATCGCCTGTGTATTCTATGACAAAGTCGGTGAGACATTGAGTTTTGATTGCTATCATGTTTTATATTTCAAATCAAACTCGGATAGCTCTATAGCCCATTGAACCATTCTGCTCGTAATATCCATTTTCTGAAGGATCTGTTTCATGGGCTGGTTTGTTCGAACTCTTATGGTATGAGCCTAGAAATATGGTCGGAGCCTTCTAAATGATACAATTAAGGCATATGCAAACTTTTCAATTTTTTTATACCTTAACTCGGGACCTTGCAACACTTTGCTCGTGAAGTATATGGGATGCTATCCGACTTCATCTTCTCATATTAAGGCTGTTGCCATAGCCTTTTCGACGACAGCTAAATATAATATGAGTTCCTCTCCTATTTTTGGTCTAGTAAGGATGGGCGGTTGGCTCAGAAATTTCTTGAACTCCTGAAAAGCTTCTTCACATTCAGAAGTCCATTCGAACTGGCATCCATTCCTAATTAGTGAAAAGAGGGGCAAGTAATTATGACCTAGCTTTCAATGCTAGTGTGTGTGTTCTAAACCGCGCGCAACTTAGAATTCACACACTTGCTTTCATTCATGTCGCAAACTGATTCACTCATTTCATTTTAGTGATCATCACCTCATTTCAACAATCTATGCTTCCTTGCTTTTGCATTTACTCGTCTTACTATCCTGTTCTCTATCTTGCAGGATGATTCACCATAAGCAAAAATAGAAGTAGAAGAAAGAACACGCAGCATCCGGTTAATCCACCAGTTGAAGGTGGCAATCCGTGAAGTCGCCGTATCCTCCTTGCTCATCTTTGAATGCACCAAAGACCGTGCAAACTTTTAAGTGTGGGGAGGTTGTCCGACCAATCGGCCAATTTTTGGGTGAAAATTTCTAATCCCAATACTTTTCACATTTCATTTATTTTTCTTCTATTACTAAATCTTTTAGAATTTTTAGTTGCATTTTCTTGGTTTGCATATATATAATAAGCTTAGTCAAAATAATAAAAATTTTCAAGGAATTTATCTATAGGGCACCCCAATTGATTTGAGTAAATTTTTTTTTTCATTGAACTTGCTTGAATTATATATTGTGGAGCATGTTTTTGAGCTAAGAACACATAAGCTTGTGAGTTTTTGAACCTAATTGTGTGCTTGCATCATATAACCACTATTTTCCTTCTTGTGTGTTATTCTCTCTCTACGATTGTAATTTTTTATTTGTTTAATTCTTTATGTCCATTATTTTGTGTATGAATGCATTTATATGATTGAGCCCTTGATTTCATTTGAGCTCACTTATCCAAATAGGCTTACCCTTTTATCTACCTTTGTTAACCAATTTTGAGCCTATTTTAATCCCCTTTTATTTTTAATTTCAGCACGTCACTACCCCTAAGTGAAAAGCAATAAATATCCTTAATTTAAATCTTTGATTAGGTTAGGCTAGTGAGAGTGTGTGTGATTTAAGTGTGGGAAAATTTGAGAACCTTGGTTGATAACAATGCGGTTTATGTTTCTTTTGAAAATATTAGAAATTTGGGTACATAGTCATGTATGAATTATGTAAATCATATGCATTCACCCTTTGTATATATTATGTTATTGTTGAAAAAAAAGAAAGAAAAAGAAAATAAAATGGAGAAAAAAAGGAGACAAAATGCCCCAAAGTAAAATAATAATAACAATGCATATGTGTTTTGATTAAGAAGATAATGCATGAGTGTGTGAAAGAGTGAGATTATGGGTAGCTAGGTATTGTGTTGGAATTACATAGGTTGTTATATGTTAGGTGAAAGCTTAAGTTAATCAAAGATTCAAATTTCAAACTCACTTACCCATATATATCCTTACCTTGACCCTAACCCCATTACAACCTTTGAAAAGTCCTCATGATATTTGTATGTGTGCATTGAATAATTGTTGATTGTTAGATGAAAAAAAATCTTAGAAAACACAATTAGAAGAGAATTGAGGGAATCAACTCTATACACTTGAGCAATTAGAGAGTATACATATCCGGTGAGGGTTCGATTGTTCAATTTTATGTTTCCACCGATTATTATTTCTTATCTTACAAGTTTGTAAATTCTTTTCAATGACTCTAATCAATTGTTGGATTTGATTTGATTGTGATTGCTTTAGCCCTTATGTTTATACATGCTTTCTTAGGAATCGATTTATTTTGACCAAATAGTTGCATGCATGTAGAAATGTTGCATTTAGATAGTTTACATTGAATAAATGTTGATACCCCTTTCTTGTCTTTCTTGAGTTTAGCATGAGGACATGCTTGATTTAAGTGTGGAAAGGTTGATAAACCCCAATTTTATGGTTTATCTTATGCTGAATTTAGTGGATTTTATCAACTTATCTCACATTTATTCAATGAAATAGCATGATTTTGTGAATTTCACCTAAATTATGCTTAAGATTAAAAACATGCTTTTTAGGCTTTTAATTTGCTAAATTTAATTCATTTTAATTCCATTTGATGCCTTGATGTGTTTGATGAAGTGATTTCAGCTTTAGAAGACAAAGATTGGATTGAAAGAATGAAGAAAAAGCATGTAAAAGTCGAGAATTCATGAAGAAATGAAGATTTGGAAATCTGCCCAGTTCCGCGTACGCGTACGCGTGACCAAAATTTTCGTCAAGCGACGCATACGCGTGACCTCTCCGTACGCATGACAAGCAGCACGTGACCAACTTAAAGAAACACACTGGGGGAAATTTCTGAGCTCACTCAGGCCCAAATCCAACTCGTTTCTAAAGTATTTGAGGCCATATTCAAGAAGGAACAAGGGGGAAGCAATTAGTGTAGCTTAGGAATCATGTTTTAGGTTAGTTCTAGATAGAGAAGCTCCCTCTTCTCTCAAGAAATTAGGGTTTTTAGTTTAGTTTCTTCTTAGGTTTAAGTTTTAATTCTTGTTTTGATCTAGTTTCTTTTACCTTTCCTTGTTCTATTGCTTTAATTTTCTTAGTTCTCTTGTTAATTTCTCATTTTTGCCATTTTTAGTTTATGAACACTCTTGTTAATTTTGATTTTCTTTAATGCAATTTTAATGTTTTTATGTTAATGATGTTTATTTGAGTTGTTATTATTGTTATCTTGCTATTGGTAGCTTTAGATTTTATATTTCTTGCAATTTGACCATGCTTTTCTTTTGTACCTTCCAAGTGTTTGATAAAATACTTGGTTGGGTTTTAGAGTAGATTTTGAGCATTCTTGGCTTGGAAAGAGAAGTTTGGTAATATTGAGTCATTAATAACCAACTTGGATTGGTGATCTAGAGTTGTTAGTTAATCTTGTTTCCATTTACATTACTTATGGATTGGGGTTAACTAGGTATATTTGACTTTCTTCCGATGCAAATATAACGTAATAGGCTTAAATCTTGATAATTATTGTGTTATGATTAATGACTAGGATAGAAAACCTTGATTCACAATCCTTGCCATGAATGCCTCTTTAGCGTTTGATATCTTTAGTTGTTTTCTTTACTTTATTGTCATTTAAATTCTTGCCTTTTTATTATCAACCCACCCCCGTGAATCTCATAACCAATAATTGAGCACTCGATTGTAATTCCTAGGGAGAACAACCCAGGAGAAATACTCTCAGTTATTTTTATTGGGTTGAGCTTGTGATAACCAAAATTAAACTTTTGATGCGAGTCGATTGTTGGTTTGGAACTATACTTGCAAGGAAGTGATTCTTTTTATTGAGAAGAAATTTCGAATCAACGATCGCCCAACATCATATCTGTAAGGTGATGTGGATTTTGAAACCACAAACTACCAGTAAGTGCACCAGATTGTATCAAGTAATACCCATGCAGAAGTGAATGTTGTGTTCCTTGATCTAGCTCTAAATGCCGGTGATGTGGTGTATAGCGCCACAATGCCCGAGAAGAAGGTGTGAGTTCCAATGTCCAACGCTAAACGCTGGTGATGTGGCGTTTAGTGCCAACATGGCAGGGTGCACTTCTCTTTCTCTTCTTCATGAATTTTGCCAAATCCTCATCGAATTCTACCTGAAATTATCAAAAGATAACAATAATCAAAGTAGCATCAATTAAGGTATACAACACCTAATTCTTCTAAAAAGTCAACAATTCACCATATAAATCAACAAGAAAAGATACTTATGATGCTCATGCATCACAACAACAAACCTAAAGTATTGTTTGTCCTCAAGCAAACCAAATAATTTAAAATTGAAATGGGTTTGATTACAAGTTGAGTTCTCATTGAAAGCTTATGTTTGCCTTATTAGTGGAGTTTATGAATACTGTGATTATGAGTGGTTCTTTTCATTTCACTGCTCCTTAAAATTTAGGAATGCCAATATCATAACAGAACTAGAACTCGAATGATGTTATGCAATCTCTCTTCCCTTAAGCTTTGATTGGTCCTTGAATTCCTTTATTTAAAATAGAGAGAACTTTTTCTGCTGACAACCCTTAGTGCACCATCTCAAACGGCTCTTGATGGTGAGTGTTCGATCGATAATCCTAGATCAGCCGGTCCAAGTTATCAGGTGATGAGGCACCCCGCGGATCTAGTTACTCAATCTTCTCCTTGACACAGTCGCACCATAAGCATATAGCTAAAGTTTTAATTTCCCAAATATCAATGCTCAGAGTCTCTTTGGACTGCTAAATGTCTTTTTTCAAGGTGGCTTTTGATATCAGACTTTTGATCGATAATCCCGGACCAGTTCGTCTAAGTTACCGGGTGATGAAGCACTCCTCGAATCTAATCACCCAAACTGTCCCTTGGATAATAGACACCACAGACAAATAATTGGGTTTTAGCTATTGGTGCTTATAGCTTTACAACTTTGTTTTTCTTTTGACCTTTTCATCATTCTTTTCTTTTTCTTGCTATTTCTTTTTCTCTTTTGTTTCTTGTTCAATTCTTACAATTCAAGGACCAATCTCTTGTTTATTTTTGGAAATTTCATAACACTTCTCTAAATTTCTGTTCATCAAGAATCAACATTCCCTTTTTTCCAAGGTCATTCATGCATAATGCTCTTCTATATCATAATAACAAGTACGTACCACCACATGAGTGTTGTCAAGACTTTTATTGAAATAAACTCAAATTTCAATGCATTAACACCACTTTTCTCTCTCTTTTTTTTTGAATAATTGATGAGCGGATATTTTATACGCTTTTTGCCATCATTTTCATATAGTTTTTAGTATGTTTGTCTAAGTTTTATTAAGTTTTCATAGGTTTTAGTGCAAAATTCACATTTTTGGATTCTACTTTGTGTTTGTGTATTTTTATACAATTTCAGGTAATTTCTGGCTGAAATTGAGGAGTTGGAGCAAAAGTCTGATTCAGAGGAAGAGAAAGCACTACAAATGCTGTCAAGATCTGACCTCCTTGCACTTGAAAGAGCTTTTATGGAGTTACAAAAGTCCAAATGGAGCGTTCTTAATGATTATGGAAAGCTAACATTCAGGGATTTCTAGAAATGTATAATAGTTCATACTTTGCTTTAGAACTGAAGGCCCAAAATTGGCGTTCAACGCTAGCTTCCAACCCTATTCTGGCGTCCAACACCTAAGGGAGAAGAGACCAGTGTCCAATGCCCAAAAAGGACCCCCTAGCCAGCGTTCAATGCCCTAGAGGCCTCCTAGGATGTGGATCTCAATCAAGCTTAGCCCAAACACTCACCAAGTGGGCCAAAGAAGTAGATTTTAGCACTAAAAGACTGTTTTACCCTTCTTATGTAATCATTAGTCATTAGCATAGTATTTATTTGAGAACTTTTACACTTTTTAGAGGAGATCAAACACTTTACATGTTTACATTGTATTTTCTATCAGTATGAGTCTCTAAACATCCTGGGTTGAGGGGAGGAGCTCTGTTGACTTTTATGGATTAATAAAGTATTACTGTTTTATCTTCAATCTGTGTCTGATTCTCTATTCTAAGATGTATCTTCGTTCTTCATCCTTATGAATGCGTTGAACCGGAACAAGGTTATCTCATTCTACATGGGTTCAAAGTGAGTCTTTCATCGGCCAATGATGAACCACTAGCTTGATTATACATCTCTTAGATAGCTAATCTACGACTTCATTGGGGACTTCTCGAGACACCAGTTCAGCCGAGGTATGGGGAGATTAGGGTCTTTGTGGTAAAGGTTAGAACCAACGATGCAATATTCTCTGATCCGGAAGATTCAACATTGTCTGTGGAATTTTGAGTAGGATCATCAAGGGAAATGGATTGCAGGAGCTTCACCCTCAATCAGACTGGATCCACACTAACCCTGGAGTTCAGATCTGGAGGAGCATTGGCGTCCTCTCAAGAAAGGCATTGATCACATATAGCCTGCCATAGAAGAAATCATTCATAGTTGGCATAGACAGTGAGACCGAATTAATCCAGAAGAATAAAGCATCTCTGAAGCCTTAACCATCTTCTAATCATTGCATTCACCTTCAATTGAGTAACGTTATCTTTATTTTACTTTTATGTGCTTTAAACAAACAAACAACTTTTCTATCCGCCTGACTAAGATCTACAAAATAACCACAGCTTGATTCAAGCCAACAATCCTCATGGAATTGACCCTGACTCACTCAGGTATCACTCAGCCAAATTTCTTGAGTCTTTTTTTCTAAAAATTTTCAAAAACAGCGTCTTTTGTTTGAATCTTGTGTCAATCTTTAATTTTGGTGTCTTCTTGTGTCTTTTCTTTTAAAATTTTTGAAATTGGTGTCTTTAATTTTCAAAATTTTTAAGTTTGGTGTCCCTTGCATGTTCTTTAGTTTCTTTGAATTATTTGAGTTTTGTTCTTGGTGTTCTTCTTAATCTTCAAAGTGTTCTTGTTTTGATTTTAAAATTTTTAAATTTGGTGTCTCTTTGTGTTTTTCTTTGCAATTTTTGAATTCTAGGTGTCTTAGATATAAAAATTTTAAGTTTGGTGTCTTTTTGTTGTTTTTCTCTTTCTTCATTAAATTCAAAAATCAAAAAAATAAAATATCTTTTCTTATCTTTATCTCAATTTTTGAAAATTACAACAAATTTTAATTTCAAAATCATTATCTTATCATAGTTTTAAATTTCAAATTCAAATCATTTCAAAAATCATATATTTTTCAAATTACTATCTTATCTTTCTATCTTTCTTTAAAAATTCAAAAATCTTATCTTATTTTATTTTAAATCCAAATTTTAAAATTTAAAATTTAAATTTTCAAAATTCAAATTTCAAAATCAAATCCTTTTCAAAAATCAAATTTCAAATCTTATCTTTTTCAAATCTTTTCAAATTCTTATCTTATCTTTTCTAATTTCAAATTTTAAATTCAAATCTTTTCAATTTCTATCTTATCTTTTCTAATCTTCTATCTTATCTTGTTTTCAAATCTTTCTTAGTTAGTTACTTGTTTTCTCTTTTTTCTTTTTCAAAACCTCATAACTAATTCTTCTCTCTTCTAATTTTCGAAAATTCATCATTTCATTTTTAAATTTTTTTAGTTAATTAATTTTATTTTCGAATTTAATTAAAAAATAAAAACAAAAATATTTTCTCTTTTTACTTCTAATTTTTGAATTTTTATCCCTCTCTCTTTTCGAATTCTTCTTCTCTCTTCTCTATCTTCATTCTTCTTTTCTTTCTTCTTCACATCTCACAGGGAGTCCTCTGTTCTTAAACATGAAGCTCCCATTCTTCTTCTTTCTTGTCTTTTTTTTCTTGTTTATAACCAGGAACAGAGATAAAGAATCTCTCTTTAATCCTGACCCTGAACTTGAAAAAACTCTAAGGAGGCATTTACAACAAGGTATAACACAACACTCTGGAAGAAACCTCTCAGAAAATTTCGAACAAAAAGTTGAAGACATGGCAGACAATGCTAATTGTTGCCTAAATTGGGTCGGACATGGGTCATCGTACCCATGCCCTGAGTAAGTTGGAAAACTTTTATTGGGTTTATTGAGGATGGACCAGCTCTTTTTCGGCCATGGCTTTAATTACTTTGGATGGCATGAACAAATCCCCTGCAAGAGGTCGGATTTGGAAAACTCAGACATCGAGCAAGAATTTTGGCGTTTAAGCTAGCAAGTAATAGCTTCACTGAGTCGAATAGTTGTTAAAGTATCAGTCCCAAGTTGTTTATTCTTTGATTTATACAAGTTAGTTGGTTAGAGTTAGAGACTTCAAGGTTGAAGTGGTATTCTCGTTGTGATTTGTAGCTCCAAGAAGTCAGAAATTTCAACATGATTGATGCATGTGTCGCTTCACCTATTTACCCACTTTTTTATCTATTTTGGTAATTATGCCCATCTTTCAAATTAGAGTAAGATGACCTTTTTGCCCTTTTTCCCCTATTAACTATGTATTTATAGCGCTCTTGAAAATTCTTTGACATTATTCACACCCCCATCTTCATTGTCATTGCTTCTTCAGATTTGATCAAGTGTTTTTCACTTCTTATTCTATCTTCCAGGTTAGTCTCACTTTTTCTTTCTTGCTGTGTTCTTGTTACTACTTCTTGTTTTTGTTTGGTTAATGTTAATATGATGCCAATGCTTTGAAGATGAATAGATGTTGGAAAAATAATTTCTGATGAGCAAAATAATTTCTTTCCCATTATTTGCCTTTCTTTTGGTTGTGGCTAGTTGTGTTGTAGGGTTCCTGCCCCTGTTAGAGATGGTGGTGCCGTCTTTGGTCCAACAGCACTGTCTTTGTCATCACCATGAGTGTTTGCTATGTTAAGTGTTTTGCATGCTACCATTGTTGAATCTAGTGATAATGAATAATTTTCATCTTTTTACCTTGGATTGTTGATGAGAGATATCTTCTACTAGTTAAGTTAGTCATGCTTTTCCTTTTGTAGGTGACTGACCTCCACGTCTCGATCCGTAGTGTTTAGTGCTAAGAGTTGCCTTAGTATGTAGAGATAGGGATGAAGAAGAAAATTACGACCTAGTGACTCCTGAACTTGAGGAGAGGGTGTGTTATCCTCTTTTCAACATCTCAATTCCCCCTTTATTTATGTTTATGAATGCTTTTTCACTAGATTTGGCATTAAGATCCTTTTTTTTTACTTTGAAATGCGTTTCCTTTTTACTTGTAAAGTCGCCCTAACTCAACCTCATCCTAACTCTTGGGCTTTCATGCACAGCTACCAAGTCATGTGTCAAGTCCGTTGACTTACTATTTTCTTTGAAGTTTTCTTCTATTTCTTTCATCTGACTAAGCCTTTAGTTCCTCCAAAAGACATAAAAGGACTTCTTTCTGAGCTCAACAAGGTCGGAAAGTGTGTAATAATTTTGAAGACTCTTTTCATAACTTCAAAAACTACTATTGTAAAAACTACAACCCTAAGGAGATTTTTAGGCATTCTAGTTGAACGAGAAGTCTGAGTACATATCCCATCTTTCTTAGAAGTCTAAATCTAAAATCAATCGCTATGAGTTGGAAGATCGTATTGAGGAAGAGGTGATAATGATTGAGATATTCTAAGAATATTGGAGCCAAGCTCCCAATCATCTTCCATCCAAAACATTGGTTCTTACAAAACACAATTTTGTCCAAATTGATAGACTTTTATAGACAAATAGTTCTTTCTTTTATGTGTGTGTGTGTGTGTGTGTGTGTGTGTGTGTGTGTCTTCTGAAGTGGTTCTCCTTTTTTGCAAAGAGAATGGTCAGCTCATCCGGGTCATATAAGAAGTTGAAATCTGCAATGAAAAACTTAGCTTAACGTCAAGCTCAATTGGAAATTCAGAAGGTCGACGATCTATTGGATACGACTTTTTCTTTCAAGCTACCATCTTCCTCTCCACCCATTGTTGAGACAAAACTTGACCTTCAAATTACAAAGGTCTTTCCAAAGCCTCCCCTAGTTTCCAAGTTTCATGAGTCAGACAAAGGGTCCGATCAAGGGATTTCTCGGAAAAGAAAAAGCCTCAGCAATAAGTACAAAAACTTTTTAAATCCTGACTTTGATGTTATGAGCTTTACTAATGAGTATATTATATCAAGTATTAATATAGTTGTAGATGACTTTGGGATGGAGAAGAACATGATGGTGTTAACAAAGAGTGGAATTCGCACCTTGGGTATATGCGGGGCCATTTAGAAGAAACTCAAGGAATCTCCTCCTAGTGCCTTGCAATCTGATCTTTTGAATCTTTCCTCTAAAATGAAAACTCTTGAGATAAAGAACGTCCAACTTGAGGCTGATCACAATGTTGGGAGGTCGAATAATATCGATCTGAGGAAAATGATTAAGGAGAGTGACGAGGCCCGAGATGCTGAAGTTGAAACTTGGTAGAAGTTCAAGGCAGAGAGACTACGACTTTATGGTGAACATATGAAGTTGAAGGAATACTTTGAGAGGTTGAAAGGGAATTGTGAGCAATTTGACCACAACTCTATAAAGGGATTAGAAGATATTGTGGAAAATTTGAAGGCTCAGGTTCTGGTATTGGTGCCCAATTTGGACATTTCTTTTATTGACCCAAACAAAGTCGTCATGGATGGCCAAATCATGGATTCTCTGACCTCTGATGCCACTGAGCTAGGTGCCTCTGAGTCTGAACACAAAACTCTTGAGGTCCCTTCAGATATTGCGATTGCTGACCTCCAATTCGAGGCCATTTCTTTTGATGTTGTTGCTGCTTCTTAGCTTTTTCTTTGTTATTTCCTTTTGTGTATGTTGTCCAATTTGTGGGATTACGAAAAAGATATTGTAATATTTTAGATATTTGCTCGCTTTGTTGGGAGTTTTTAACCTCAATTACACCAAGCAATGCCGCTTTTGTTTACACGCTTTTATCTTATATCTGTTGTTGAATACCTTTGTTAGCTTTTAATTCGCTAAGTGTTATACATGCTTCTGAATCTTGCACGCTTCTAATATGTAATGTAGCTCATTTTTCTAACGTAACTCATTTTCAGTACAAGTTTTAATTGAAAGAGTTATTTTACGAGCGTCGTTCTTCTTGTTATTTTTTGCTGGGTCAAAGGAATATTTTTACTATTTCAATCTTACTTCAATTAGTTTATAAAATCCATTTTTGAACAAGGACCTCGTCTTTTCTTAGCCCTGACCATCTAATCGATGCAACTATTTTTGTGCTTTTTCGAGTATAAGTTCAAGTCGTGATGATCAGATTAAATGAAGAATTGTAGAAATGTAGGTAACTTGATTTATTAATATTTTGAAAGCAATTACAATGGATAGCCAATTGCTACTAAGAGTTTTTTACAAGTGAAACTCATAGCCCTTACTTTAATTCCTCGTTAAAAACTCCTTTATTAAAATCTTGAAGTTGGAAAAGAGACATTAGCGAGTAAGGTTCTCTTTCTAGCTATAGTATTTCTACAATTGTAGATAAGATCTAGGTAGATCATTTTTGAACAAGTTGGATATTTTGTAGTAGCTTTTTCCCATATCTTGGGTGACTTTGTAAGGATACTTCCATTTGGTTGTCAACTTTTCTTCCCCCAATTTTGTCCCAATGTTATTTCAGGGCAAGACAAGGTTGCTAGTTGAAAAGATTCTTCGTATAACCTTCTTATTGTATTTTATGGCCATTTTTTGCTTGAAAACTTCCTCTTGAAGTTGTACCTCAGGAAAGAGGTCAAATTCTTCTCAGTAAGCTTAGAGGTTTTTAATCTCATTGTAGAGTCTAATTTTTGGGCTTTCTTTAGTTGCCTCTGTTGGGACTATTGCTTTGATGTCGTAGTCAAGTAGGTAATATATCTTCGGGTAAAGTATACTTTTTGTCCCTAACGTTTGTGATTTTTTTTTCAAAAATACCCCTAACGTTTAATTTCATTCAATTTTGTCCCTAACATTTTCGATTAATTCAATTTTATTCCGAATGTTTTACATGAAATTAATGTGCAGGGATAATTTTGACTCAAATTGAAAATGTTAGAGACAAAAATGAATGTAACTAAATGTTAGCAGTATTTTTGAAGAAAATCATAAACGTCAAGGACAAAAAACATACTTTATCCTATATCTTTCCATTTGTGGGCTGGAGACTTATTCGATGTGCCTATGGCCTCTATTCGAGCTCTAATGTGTTGAGTTCTTTATTTGTGGGGTTACTTCTAAAGTTAAAACTTTTATTGTAGCATTTATGTCCCAACTATTGATATCCATAAATGGTGGTTATCCCCTCTTTTATTGGAAACTTCATGCATAGATGAAGAGTGGATACTACTACAGCTAGTCAGTTTAATATTTTCTGACCTATTAATGTATGATAGGTAAACAAGGTGTCTACCACGATGTAGTAAGCATTGATGGTATAGACTCTAGGACTTTTATCAAATGTGGTATAAAGGCTTATGTACCCAAGAGTTTGGATGGAGATTTCTCTTAATCCGAATATAGTGTCTGGGTACGCCTTTAAGTGCATTCTGAGTTAGTGGAGGTTGGCATTGGGCACAACTATTGTTATCACCAAGGGATTATCATGGCCAGGGGCCATACCTCTAATATCTTCTGGTGCAAAAATAATAGTAGAGAGTTCAGGTCTATATATATAGCCTTTCCTAACTTGGTAGACGTCTTTGAGATGTTTTTTCCGAGATGAGTTAGTTTTTATGCCTTCAGCAAATTCTCTTGTGATAAAATGGATATATCAATTCGGGGTGCTTATGGGATTTGACGATCTTTTTCTTTTCCACACTCACATATTCTTTTGTGGTCTTTTTCTTTTTTCCAGAGTTGGTAGTTATTTTGCCGATCTTGCTGAGGCTTCATGATCTCGGCGGTTTGTTCTAAGTTGATGTATTTTTCTGCCCTTTCTTGTACCTCAAACATTGAAGTCAGGTGTCTCTTCGAGAAGGACTATGAGCAAGGACTATCCCTATGACCATTGATGTATCCTATGATAATTGCTTCTGTTTGTAGACTATGTATCTCCAAGCAGACTGAATCTTTCCATGTAAGCCCTTAGGGACTCTCCTTTTTCTTGTTTAATTCCAAGCAAACTTAGAGCATGCTTTATTTTGTCTTTCTAGATAAAAAAAGTGAGTCAAAAAGTTTTTAGCTAAATCATCAAAGCATGTTATTGACATGGGGATGATTTTCGAACCACTTCATCACTACTTTGGTGAGAGTTGTTAGAAAAGCTTTGTATCATATTGCGTTAGATGCATCGATCAAGTACATGTGATTTTTGAAGTTGTTGAGATAGTTAGGTGGATCAGTAGATCCATCATAGAGATCCATGTTGGGATATTTGAAATTTCTTTAGACCTTTGCACAACTCTTTTTAGAGTTGTGTCTCCGATTTTCTTTGTTATTGTAACTCGATCTCCAGTTGTTCGAATCGACCTTGATGACCATAGAAGAGTCCCATGATCTCTGTAGCATTTTGATTTCCTGATCCTCCAAGGATGTGAATCTATGAACTCACTGCATGTCCACCGTGTTCCCCTTTGTCTTTGGAGGTGTTATGGTGAACAGATGGTGCTTGATCGTCAATGCAGTAGTCTCTAATTTTTTTTATCTAGAGTTAGATGCACTTCATCCATCTTGATGTTGATCATCCACCACTATCAAAGATTGAGCTCTATGTCCCTGACAATGATACCAATGTTCTGAGGTGTACCTGAAAAAGACTGTAAGCAATTGGATCTTGAGTAATAAGGTCTGCAATGATAGTGAAGGTGTCCAAGATAGCTTCATGTCAGCTCTAGAATGGCAGCTGGTGGTACCTGAAAGGGACTCCGATGCTTAAATTAGCAAGGATTTAAGCTAATTTTATGTAGAATAAAGTTGAGAAATAACTGAATTTGATAGGGTATTTATAAGAGAGGTGATGACTTGATCATCACTTCACTTGTAGATAGCAGGTGGTTTCTTCCCTTTTATCATAGGAAGTTATTACACGTTGCGATGACTACTGATATGTGGATAATATTAGAAGTAGTGGGGTGATAAGCTCTTGCATGACGCCTAAGTTGGGTCAGACACAGGTTGTAGTACTCGTGCCCTGAGTAGGTCGGATAGGTTAACTCATGTAACTCTTGGACTGATCTCCTTAGATCTAAATAGCTTTTACGGGGTCCATTGAGGACGGACTAACTCTTTTTCAGCAATGTCTTTAATTATTTAGGCCATGGTATGAATAGGTTAGTCTATACATTTTCGACTTTTTCGATTCTAAGTTGCAAGAGGGTCAGTTTTCTAATTATTTTATATCATTAATTGCCCTTTTCAGTTTTGTTTGCCAAGTGCAAAAGCTTTGAAACCTTTTGAACCTGGTTTTGATGTGATCTTTTTCATCTTTTTCCAGTTACTACAATTGAATCTTTTATGTTTATTGATATATAATTTAGTGTTTAATTTAAATAGGACCTATATTAGGTTTATTTTCTTTTTTCTTTTAAAAAATTTTGGTATTCTTTTTAAGTAAAAATTGATGTATTATGTAATTAAGAATTTATATATTTTTTATTTTTTCTATATAAATATTCAGAAATTCTTCGCATACAAGCGATTAAGGCTTGTAAGCCTTACAAGTCCAATTAACGACTAACCCCAAAACGTGCTCCTAGTGTTACGTAGCTTTCACGCGCTATATAACAGATCGCGCGAATATATAACTTCCAATTTTAAAAGATTTCGTTTCCTTCTTCGTTCTCTTTCTTGCCAAATTTCTTCGTTCTCCTTCTCGTGCGTTTTTCCCTGCCTTTTCGATCATTCTTTTACCCTCCTTTATCACTGGTTTGTTCTTCGTCATTGATGTGAGTTCCTCTCTCTGTAACTCTAGCTTTATTTTTTTTTATTTTTTGGTTTCTGAAATTAAAGTTTGAACTCGTTTTGAAGATAATGGATGATTCAACCTTAGATTGTCAGCTGAATCAGGGAGAAGTGGATTTTGTATTTGAATATAACAAAGTTCTTGAGGTTTGATTTACATCCAGCTAATTACGATTACTTTGAATTTTGATGCAGTTATTCGTCTATCATTGTCTACCTGAATAATTCGTGAACATTGACTATGAAATTAATGCGTGAACATAAATCTGTGGATTGAATCTAATGTAGTAGTTTTGATTAATTATTTGCAATTTATAGCAGACGCTCGGGTGTAGATCAGAATTTTTTGGGTGTATTTTAGGGGAAGTGTAGGTGTATTTACAGTTTATGGGTTTTTTTTGTTATTTTAGTTGAGTTGTTGTCGTTCAGGTGTATTAGATCAGAAATTATTGGGTGTATTTTTAGTTTTTGACATGGTGTATTCTGCAGCCTCTCTGTGTTGTTGATGACCAGTTTGTTCCCAAGGTTGGAATGACCTTTACCACCCTTGAAGATGCTGAAAAATTTTACAGGGACTACACCAAGGCTGCAGGTATTTCTACAAGAGTTCGGAGCACAAATAGGAAGGGAAACGAGATTAAGAATCAGTTGATTACATGTACCAGAGAGGGAAAATAGAAATCTAAAATATCTCCGACCGAGAAGACAAATCTCACAGCTAGTTTAAATTGTCCAGCAAGAATTTATATACACACATTTAAGGATGTTGGTGCTTGGATCATTTCAAAGGTTGTGTTGCATCATTCACACCCTTGCTGTCCAAGTAAAGCAGAAATGCTCAAACAACATAGGGAACTAAGCATGTCCATTCGTCGTACAATAGAAAATAACGAGGATATTATTGAAAAGGATGTTAGGAATTACATTACGAGAGAAGTGCGGAATGTTTCTGAACAAGAAGATGCAAAAGAATTTGGGAAATATTTGTTAACAATGAAAGAGAAGAATCAGAATTTCTTTTTCGACCTTAAACTCGAGGATGATCAATCGATTAAGCTGGCTTTTTGGGCCGATGTAAGAAGCAGAGCTGCCTTTGAGTATTTCAGAGATGTTATTTCATTTGGCACCACCTACAATATAAACAGGTAATAAATTGTCCATGTTTATGATGCTAAATTAATGTTATTTTATGAACCTGCCGCAGAGGTGTATATTGGGTGTTTTTGGGTGTATACAAAGCATTTTTTAGGTGTACGTAATGATTTTTCATTCTGCACTATGGTAATTTGTTTCGGGTATAATTTGGTTTGTGGTTCTTTTGTCGGGGTGAATCACCATGGTCACTCAACACTTCTTGGATGTGCTTTGATGAAAAACGAAGAAATTGAATCATTCAAATGGTTATTTCAATGTTGGCTTCGTTGCATGGGAGGAAATGCTCCGAAAGGGTTTCTCACCGATCAATGCGCATCAATAAAAAGGGCTTTAGAGGCTTGTATGCCAACAACAATTCACCATTGGTGTATTTGGCATATAATGAATAAGATTCCAAGCAAATTAAACGAGTACAAGGGACATGCAGAAATTGAACAAGAAATGAGCCAAGTTATTTGGAACTCTCTTAGTAAAGACTCATTTGATAGGAATTGGAATGATTTTCTGCTGAATTTTGGTCTTGTGGACAACAAGTGGCTATCAGGTAATGTTTGTTTAAAATGTGCAGCATATGTGTAAATTAAATTTTTTTCGGGTGTATTTATAGTCTATTTTTGGGTGTATTTTGTATATCTCTATGAAGACCGTTATATATGGGTTCCAATCTATCTGGATCACCACTTCTGGGCAGGGATGAGAAGCACACAAAGGAGCGAGAGCATGCATTCATTTTTTAACAAGTTTATTACTCGAAACAGCTCGCTTATTCAATTTGTCAAACAATACGATAATTGCCTCGAAAGCAGGGAGCAAGCAGAGAGAGAATCAGATGCTGTAGATTTTCATATGGTGATACCGTGTGCAACCAAATCCTCCATTGAAGCTTAGTTTCAAGATGTGTACACTCATCAAAAGTTTAGGGAAGTCCAAGCACAATTCAGAGGAAAGGCGAATTACATCACTAGATTAACGAATTCTGCTCTAAGCTATTCAGTATACGAAGTTGGAGAAAAAGTTTCCAGCTCAATATTCAACAAGTTTGTGGTTACTTACGAGTCAGTAGCAGCCGAAGTAAAATGTCAATGCTTATTATTCGAGTCAAGAGGGATATTGTGCCGTCACACACTAAGTGTGTTAAGCTTTGAACAAGTAAGCCAAGTGTCACCTAGATATATACTGGAACGATGGAGTAAGAAGGTAAAGAGGTGACACACACACATCAAGAGCAGCCACGACGAGCCACTTTTGGAGCCAAAAAGCAAGAGGTTTGATGAATTGGTTTTTCGTTCGCAAAATATTTGCGAATTTGCATTAGAATCGGAGGAGCTGACTGCAATTCTACACCGTGCGTACGTTACTGTCATGGTTGAGATGGAATCATTGAAAGCCAAAAGGAAGGGTACATCTTCTTTATCTCATGAAGACACCAACTTGAAATCCATTAACGAGCTTCAAAGCCCTCCAAGGATTCGAACAAGAGGACGTCCAAAAAATAGGCTAGGTTCAAAGTTGGACAAATAAATTGCAAATGCCTTAAAGAAGAAGAAAATGAAAGCTTTAAACGAGGTAAAAGTGATGTTTTTTAAATATGTGGTAATTGAGTTTAATTTTTTCGTTGATAGTTTAGCTAATATGTGAGTTTGTTATATTCAGTTAAACCTCTTTGATGCTGCATCAGTGGTGCATTCAAATTCTAGCCAATATCAAGGACGTGTTATGAATTATCAGTTTAGGGTACCAGCAGCAGCGGATAACTCTTTGGGTGTATAGTTACAGAACATGGGTGTAAAAGCACTGTTCTTTTGGGTGTATTTCTGAATTTTCTTGTGTTTCATATTTTACATATATATACATATATATACTTCACAATCTGCTGTTTATGTTATAAAATATTGTTTGTTTTTTTTACTATGGTTTAAGGGTTTTAAGGTTTAGGGGTTAGGCTTTTAGGGTTTAGGATTTAGGATTTTAGGGTTTAGGGTTTAGGATTTAGGTTTTGGGGTTTAGGGTTTAAGGATAAAGCATTAGTGGATAGAAGTCTGGTATATATTTAACTTTCCTTAGGTGTAAAATGAGATCTTATGGGTGTAAAAATCAATGATTTGGGTGTATAGTAGTTTGGTTAGTTTAGGGTTTAGGGTTTAGGGTTTTAGGGTTTAGGGTTTTAGGGTTTTATGGTTTAGGGTTTAGGGTTTAGGGTTTAGGGTTTTAGGATTTAGGGTTTTAGGGTTTAGGAGTTAGGTTTTAGGGTTTAGGGGTTAGGTTTTTAGGGTTTAGGGTTTTAGGGTTTAGGGTTTAGGTTTTATGGTTTAGGGGTTAGGGATAAAGCATTAGTGGATAGAAGTCTGGTGTATATTTAACTTTCCTTGGGTGTAAAGTGAAATCTTATGGGTGTAAAAACCACTGATTTGGGTGTATAGTAGTTTGGCTGGTTTTGGGTTTAGGATTTAGGGTTTAGGGTTTACGGTTTACGGTTTAGGGTTTTAGGGTTTTAAGGGTAAAGCATCAGGGTATAGTAGTTTGGGTGTATATTCAACTCCCTTGGGTGTATATTCAACTTTCTTTGGGTGTAAAATTTTATGTTTTGGGTTTATATCTCGTTATATGTTTTCCTTCATACTTTACCACATGTAATACAGAGCTTTTGAATACAGTACAAACGGTTTAACAGCACAGATAGTTTAACTATGGAAAATAATTTCATTGAATAGAAGTTGTTTATAGATGCAAATTTTTACAGCATGTGTTCTATTTACAAGACTACCTAATAGTTACATTAATCAGTCTAAATATCATTAGAATCTATCTGGCAATATGGACTCAATAACGATAAGGATGGCTTGGACAGTCTTATTGCACTACTTCCTCTAATGGCTGATGACATGTCATCATGTCATATTTTTCTATGCTTTTTCATACAAGAAATTGATAATTAGTGCTTAAATATTGCATTCTTTTGTACTTAAATGGTATATTTCTTTGATCTTTTGATTTGATAAACTTTGTAGGAAATAAGAAGAAAAAGAAGCAAAAGAACACAAAATAAGCTAAAAAGGAGAAAAAAAGAATTTTGGGACACACTTTGAAGTTGAGCACGCTTTGGAACCTTAGGCCACGCTTTTAAAAGCGTGGCCCATGACCATGGAGTCTTGACATGAGCATCATGAATTATCATGCATGCATGCATTTAATGACCGAACCAATAATGAAAACATGCATGAAATGCATGAAACGTTAATTAATTAAGCCCATGAATGCCATGGCCAATGAAAGCATGCAAACTTTAATTTCTAATGCAATTAACGTTAATGCACTAAGCATTATTCATTAAAGCCATGCATTGCAATTGGCAAATGAGTGCTTTAATGTTAATGCATTAAGCTTTATTAATTAAAGTAAATGCAAGCATGCATGTAACGTTGAAATGAAGAACGGAGCGCTCACCCATTAAGACAAGTGGAGAATGAAACATTAAAGCATGGGCCAGCGCTTTCTATTAGAGCACAGCACTCTTTATTTTAGCGCTAGAGGAAGGAGCGCCTAGCAATTGAAGACCAAGACACAAGGGAGGGCTACGTTAAAATACTTCACGGAGCGCTACAAGTAGAGGTGGAAATAGGCCAAGCGGCCTGCCAGGAGCTTGTAGTCTGGCATGTATTTGGTCTGGCCTGGCCTGATAGGAAATAGGCTTAGGCTCAGGCTATTAAAAAAGCCTAAATTCTTTAAAAGGTCAGGCCTAGGCTTTTGAAATAGTCTGTTGGGCTTGTCAGTAGGGCTGGCAATTCATACCCTACCCGCGGGTACCTAATCCGGTCCAACCCGTTCGAGTAGGGTAGGGTACGGTCCTGATATGCCTGCGGGTAGGGTAGGATACGGGTTAGTTAATTTAATAATTTAGAGCATTAGTTTTTTATTTTTTATGTTATTAATACGTATAAAATTCGAAATAATTGAATTTTATATTTATTTTGAAAAAATTTGATATTTCTGTTAGGGTAGGGTACCTACCCTACCCATTGCCAGCCCTACCTGTCAGGCCGGCCTGAGCCTGCAAATATATATAGAGTTTTATTATACTATACTAATAAAAATACTTTTGGAAGGATTTGAACTTGGGTCTTCTATCTTATAAAGATACCTTTATCCACTCAGTCATTCGTCTCTTTAATTATATATGTATATTTTTATTTTCTTAATATCTTTAATCTTTGATGTTGGAATATCAAAAGCCAATCAAATAAAATAATTCTAAAAACTTTTCCTCCACACTAATAAAGAAATAAACATACACGGTCAATCGGTCATTTTCTTTTCTCTTCTCCACGTTACACACTCCTACCTCTTCATCTTCTCTTCCTTTGAAGGTACATACTTCTTCTTCTTTTTCGTGTTATTATTTTTTATTTTATTATTTTTTATATTTGTTGTTATAATGTTAATTATTTTATTATTTTTTATATTTGTTGTTATAATGTTAATTATTTTTCATCAATTAGGGTTTTATTCTGTCAAAAATCTTTTTTTAAGTTCGATTTTTTTGTTTGTGTTGTGATATTATTTCTACTTTTTTGAACATAAAATTTTATTAATTTTTTTCTTCATTAAAAGGTTCTTACTTTATGCAATTAATATGATGAAAGCAAAAAAATTATGAGATAATATTGTCTGTTAATTTTTGTTTAGGCATTATAAGAGGTTTTAGAAATGGCTGAATCTGTAACTCCAAGTAATCCATTGGCCAATTCCATTTCTTTAAATGGAGAAGAAATTAATCGGTCAGTACTAACAATGCCAACAACAGATATTGACATTGTACCAACACAGACAACAACTATTACAAATCAAACAGTCACTGGTGAAAATGGTAGTAATGAAACTGTTGTTACAAAAAAAAGGAAGAAGACTTCACCAATTTGGGACGATTTTGATCAAGTTGAAAGTTCTGAAGGTACAAAAGCTATTTGCAAGTATTGCAAATCAATGTTTTCTTACGCTGGAAAAGGAGCTAGTACTTCACATTTATGGAGGCATTTTGGTAGTTGCTCACAAAGGAGATTGTATGTTGCTGCACAAAAGAAGCAATCATTGATTCCATTTCAACCTTCCAATTCAAGTGTTAATCCCTTTGTGACTCCAGGTGCAAGATATTCTCAAGATAAGATGAGACAAATAATTGCTACAGCAATTATGGTTCATGAGCACCCTTTCAGCATTGTTGAGGATGAAGTTTGGATGTGGGGCTTTCAATACGCCAATTCTGAGGTGATTGCTTGGCAATATATGAGGCTGAAAAGAAACAATTGAAGGCTTTGTTACAAGGTGTTAGGAAGATAAGTTAGACAACAGACATGTGGAGATCAAGCCATCAAATTGTTGAATATATGGTTATCACAGGTCACTTTATTGATGCAGGATGGAATCTTCAGAAAAGGATTTTGAGTTTTGTTCAGGTACCTGCTCCTAGACGTGGCATTGATGTTGCGGATGCTATTTTCAAGTGTTTGAAGACTTGGGGAATTGAAAACAAAGTCTTTTCAGTATCTGTTGACAATGCTTCCTATAATGATTCATGTCTAAGGGCTCTTAAGGATACTATCTCAGATAACAACTCATTACCTATTGGTGGTAGTTTGTTTCATGTCAGATGCTGTGCACACATTCTGAATATGTTGGTACAAGATGGGCTAGGTAAAATTAAAGGTATTATTCAAAAAGTTCGTGAGAGTGTCAAGTATGTCAATTTTAATGATTCACGATTGAAAACGTTTGTTGAGATTGCTGAAAACAAGCGTTTGAAGGAGAAAAAACTCATCATTGATTGTCCCACAACATGAAATTCTACTTACAACATGTTATCTGTGGCTTTGAAGTTTAAATCTGTGTTTTCTGTGTATAAGGAAAGAGAACCCCACTACAATCACGAACCATCATCAGAGGATTGGAGAAAAGTTGAGAAGATTTGCAAACTTTTAAAAGTTTTTAATCTTGCTACTCATGTCATTTCTGGTGATGATGCTATCGAAGATAGAGATTCCTTCATGAGAGAAATGGCAACCTCAATGAAAGAAAAGTTTGACAAATATTGGGGAGAATGCAATATGGTAATGTCTCTTGCTTGTGTTTTGGATCCTAGGTGCAAATTACATGTTATTAAATTCTGTTTTCCTTTAATTTACAAACCTGAGCATGTGGCTGCTGAAAATGTTGAAAAAGTGAAGAATACATTGCAAGAAATGCATGATGAATATGCTGAAAAGTGTCATGGTGAGACAATAATAAGTGGAGTTAACACTAATAGTCTAGTTGCTTCTTCTAATGTGGTTAGTTCTGAAATTAGTGGAATCCATGAAATGTTGAATATGGTTCGAGAAAAAGAAGCCATTCATCCAACAAAATCAGAATTAGAAGTTTATCTTGATGAGAGTGCTTACATTCCTGAAGGCAATTCTAAGTCTTTTAGTGCTTTGGAGTGGTGGAAAAATAATAGCTTGAAATTCAAGGTTTTATCCAAAATGGTAGCGGACATATTAGCAATTCCTGTCTCAACTGTCGCTTCAGAGTCTTCATTTAGTGCTGGAGGAAGAGTTATTGATGGATATCATTCTCGACTAAATCAAGAGTCCATTGAAGCTCTCATTTGTGGAGGAGATTGGCTTCGAAACAAGTATGGTTTGAAGAAAAAACCAAAGGTAAAAATCAACTTTCTAATATTTCTCTTTTTAACTAAGTATCTATATTATAGAAAATATTTTCTCTTTTTAAATATGAAAACATTGATATTGTTATGATTTGAGTAGTTAGAATAATAAAATTAAATTTTCATGATATATAAATGAGGTATTATATAATTTATACTAAGATTATGACCACAATTTTATTTTGAACATTCTCTTTTGTACTAATAAAAAAAGTATTTGTTGCATTTATATTATTTAAAAATCTAATGATATGTGTATGTTTGCTTTTTTTTTTCAAGGTGTTGGAACAGGAAGATTAAATCACTTGCAAGCTTGGAGGGTTAATCGATTAATTGTCCAACATTTCCTTTACTGTATTTTGATTTAAGTAGTTATTAGCTTTTATTTGATGTTATGTTTAGTTGGTTTGTTACAACTCTTGATATTGATGAACTTTTTTATTTTGATATGTTACATATTTTGGAAGTAGTCAAGTGAGAATATATTTATATATATATTATCTTTTTTTAATTACTAGTAGTTATTTATTGATATTTTGTCTTTATTTTGTATCAATATTATTCATAAATTTATTATTTTATATTTTATAATTTTAAAAATTAAATTATATCTTAAATTTAATTATTATTACAAAAAAAAAATAGGCCTATTGACAGGCTTCAGGCCAGGCCAGATTTAACAACAGGCCAGACTCAGTACTCACTAAAAAGCCTATACCAGCCTATACTCACTAAAAAGCCTAGACCAGCCTAAACAATAGCTTGAAATTCAAGGTTTTATCCAAAATGGCAGCGGACATATTAGCAATTCCTGTCTCAACTGTCGCTTCAGAGTCTTCATTTAGTGCTGGAGGAAGAGTTATTGATGGATATCGTTCTCGACTAAATCAAGAGTCCATTGAAGCTCTCATTTGTGGAGGAGATTGGCTTCGAAACAAGTATGGTTTGAAGAAAAAACCAAAGGTAAAAATCAACTTTCTAATATTTCTCTTTTTAACTAAGTATCTATGTTATAGAAAATATTTTCTCTTTTTAAATGTGAAAACATTGATATTGTTATGATTTGAGTAGTTAGAATAATAAAATTAAATTTTCATGATATATAAATGAGGTATTATATAATTTATACTAAGATTATGACCACAATTTTATTTTGAACATTCTCTTTTGTACTAATAAAAAAAGTATTTGTTGCATTTATATTATTTAAAAATCTAATGATATGTGTATGTTTGCTTTTTTTTTTCAAGGTGTTGGAACAGGAAGATTAAATCACTTGCAAGCTTGGAGGGTTAATCGATTAATTGTCCAACATTTCCTTTACTGTATTTTGATTTAAGTAGTTATTAGCTTTTATTTGATGTTATGTTTAGTTGGTTTGTTACAACTCTTGATATTGATGAACTTTTTTATTTTGATATGTTACATATTTTGGAAGTAGTCAAGTGAGAATATATTTATATATATTATCTTTTTTTTAATTACTAGTAGTTATTTATTGATATTTTGTCTTTATTTTGTATCAATATTATTCATAAATTTATTATTTTATATTTTATAATTTTAAAAATTAAATTATATCTTAAATTTAATTATTATTACAAAAAAAATAGGCCTATTGACAGGCTTCAGGCCAGGCCAGATTTAACAACAGGCCAGACTCAGTACTCACTAAAAAGCCTATACCAGGCTACAGGTCAGGCTAAGGCCAATATACTCTATTACAGGCCTGGCCTGTTAAGAGTAAAGCCTGGCCTGGCCTGGCCTGTTTCTACCCCTAGCTACAAGGAAGCAGCAAAACAAGCCCAACGCTCAAATGAAGAGAGCGCTACGCTAAAGGCACGCTACACCAAAAGGGGACAGCCAAGATTCGAACCAAGCACATGGAGGCATGAAGGAAGCGCTACTACTTTACTTGCAAGGAAATTGGGCAAGAGTGCAAACAACAAGGTTCGAATAGGGAACCTTCCACTGAAGGCAAAAGGGCGTTGCGCTATTCCTCTTTTCACCAAGCGCTCCCCTGGGAAGTGTCCTTGGCCCAAAAACCAATTAAATTCAATTCTTCACCAATTTGAAAAGCTCACTCCAAATTCAAAAGATGAAAAATAGAAAATGTATAAATAGGAGCTAGTTTGATTTGTAGAGGACTTTTCTAGATTTTTCTTAGTTTTGTTTCTTTTTGCTCACTTTTACATTTTTGGAGTTTTGAGAATTGGGATAGAGAATTAAGTTCTCTTCCTCTTTGTTCTTACTTCTGCGCTCTTTCTCTTTGTTTTGAATCTTGAATTGAGATTGAAGGAATTCTATTTCATTCTTGATTTGAGATTTCTCTTTGTTTATTTTCTGCATAATTCAGTGAATTGAGATTTGGATCTGAAGTTCATATGCTGCATTCATCTTTCTTGTCATTTGCAAATTGTTCTCTATTGGATCAAGGAAGGAATTGAGATCTAGACTTGTTTTCTAGTCTCTTTGATCCCCTGAGATCTTCAACTTCATTTTGCAATCAAGCTGAGTTTCATTTCTGTTTTGCTTCTTCAAGCAATTTTACTTTTCTATTTGAGATCTGCTGTAACTTACTCCATTTTATTTTCTCTGTTTGATTGCACTTTGAGTTCTCTTGTTTAATTTTGCATCCCAGCTCCCGAATTCCCTTTACTCTTCAAGCAATTTACATTTCTTACACTTTAAGCTTCAGCCATTTACATTTCTTACAATCTAAGTTTCAGTCATTTACATTACTTGTTCTTTAAGATTCAGCTCTTTTACTTCTTTTGCTCTTTAATTTACTGTCGATTCTCCCTCTCCCTTTTACTTTTATGCAATTTAGCTTCTGTTAATTACAATCCACTTAAATCCTCAAATTTTGCTTAACTAAATCAACCACCTAACTAAAATTTCTCAATCCTTCAATCCATGTAGGATCGACCTCACTCATGTGAGTAATTACTACTTGATGCGACCCGGTACACTTGTCGGTGAGTTTTATGTTGGATCGTTTTCCACACATCAAGTTTTTGGCGCCATTGCCAGGGATTGATTGGATCAACAATGATTAAGTGGGTGAGAAGTCTAGATCAAGCATTTTTCTCTATTTTAAATTGAATCCAAGGTGTTTGTGTTTTTGCCTCACTAAAAAATTCTCATCTCTGATATGAGTAATTTAAATTTTCATTGGTGTTGTGGTTTACAAAATTCAAATGGAGTTCAACTCATCTTATGATCAAACAAATTTTATGGGATATTACCCACCATCACCAATCTCTAATGGTGGCTGGAAATATCACCAAGAAAATACAAATTCTGAACACTCCAATCCGTGGAGATTTGCTTCAGAGACACAATATGAGCAAGAGAATCATATGGGGTATTTTCCTCCACCACAAAATGATGCAATTCATTATTCTAATAGTGGCTGGGAAGGGAATTCTAATCCTCCATATGATATTCATGCAAAGATATCATCACTTGACCATGCTTCAACAGAAAGCCCCGTTCAAAACTCACTACCCACACAAACTTCCATGAACCAAAGGCTCTTAAAGCTTGAGACCATGTTTGAAAAACATCAGGAGGAGGTACATAGATTCTGGAATGAAAAAGAGAACTCCCTCAAAAACATGGAAGTGCTGGTAGACCAATTGTTGAATGCAAGGAAGGAGGAAATAAAAAAACAAGAACACAAGGTCCCTGTGTCAAGTGAAATTGCAAAGAAGGAAGAGGTGGTGAAAATATTTGAATCTGAAACTGCACTTGAGATGACAAGAGAACATGAAAACTCACAACCTCCTCAAACTCCCTTGGACAAAAAAGTCTCAACAATTGAATATGTGATTAAAAGATATGAAGAAGAGATGAAGAAATGTTGGGAAGATCAACAAACCTCCTCCATGAAAGAGTTATTAAGTCAAATATTGAGTGCAAGGGAAAAAGTGGAAGAGCAAGAGAGTGAGGAAGACACTCAAGAGAAATCACACTCAATTGAAGCAGAAAAGTGCATAGAGGAAGGGCTCATTGAACCACCAATTCAAGATGCTCTTGATGAAGAAATCACTCCAACAATCACACAACCACCAAGTCTTGATATCCAAGAAGTGAAGGCAACTAACAAAACAACCAATCCTATCCCTGAACCATCAGCAAGCAAGCTCAACCAGGCAATTTACAGGAAGAAGCTTGATGATAGGAGACCAAGATAGGGGGAAATAGCTGAATCCTTTCCCCCTTTGAAGTCATTCCTCTTAACAAACTGGAAGAAGAGGAAGAAAGTGAAGAACAACATGTCAAGCTAATGACATTAAAAGAGCGTTTGTTGGGAGGCAACCCAACCTTAGGTAACATTTCATTTTTTTGCTTGGTTTATTTTCTTTCTTTGCTTTGTTTAAATTTCAATAAATTGGCATATGATTACATTCTAAGTTTGGTGTTGCCTTGCAACAATTTGTTTTCAATCCTTTTGAATAATTGCATCAAATCAAAAATGAAAGTGTTACACTAAGATTCTAAGTTTGGTGTGCCACTTATTTTCTATGTAATTTATTCAACAACACCACTTGTTTGCATAATCATAATGCCTTTGCAGTTTTACCTTTTCTTTTGGTTTGACGTTTTGTTATTTTGTTCAATTTAGTTATTTCTTTGTTTTTAATGCTTTCATTTATTTTGCTTCTTGACTGTTTTTGTTAAATACCTCACCAAGAAATGTTTACTCATGACAGATTATTGGCTTGGTGATTGTATTTACCATATAACAGTTCTTTGTGTTTAGTTTTAGTTCAAATAAATTGACATATGGTTGCATTCTAAGTTTGGTGTTGCTATGCAAAAAAAATTTGGTTCCAATCCTTACTAGATACTTGCATCAATTCCAAGTGAAAGTATCACACTAAGTTTGGTGTGCCACTTATCGTTTATGCCATGTATCATGCACACTCTCTTATGTTTGCAATCACAATGTCTCCGTTTTTCTGTGCCTTCATGGTTATCTTTGATTTTGCTTGCTTAAAACACATGTACTACTAACATTTCATTGTGTAAGACACTCATGATCCATCTTAGCCCCATCACCACTGCTCTAAACTGCTGCTTGAGGATGAGCAATCATTCTGAAGTTGGTATGGAAAAGAGAAGAATGGGAGAAAAATGACAACAATAGAGAAGATGAATTACAAGGTTGTAAAGTTCCTTTTCCTCTCATTTATTTCCAGCACTTTAAATTGCATGATTATCTTTATCTCCTCTATATGCATGTGTGGTATGAATAAGCATAGCCTGAATTTTTGATTTGCAACATGCTGCTGTGACATTATGACTACCAACTTGAATTTTGTAAAGTTCAAAGCAGTAAAGTATCATGATCATAAACAAACAAGGAATTAAAGAAGAACTTAGCATGTGCATACAAGTATTGGAATGATAGTATGGTTAATTGTTGCTCAATTGCTTTGGATTTTATTTAATTGAAGTTTTCATCTAGTACATTTTATGAAATCTTTTGAAATCATGAAAACCTTGTAAAAGCAAGTGCAAATTAAGGCAAGAAAGAAAAAGGGAAAGAATGAGAAAGCTGAAGGCTCTGAGTACCAATGACAATTAAGTTGTTAAGTACTTGTGGTGTTTATGTATCAAGCAAAAAGTTTGAAAACAAAACACTTAGAGTCAAGGTTAGGCACAAGTACAAAAGCACTCCCTCAAAGCTCAAGGCTCTGAGCATCAATGATTAGAGAGTCAAGAAAAGAAACAAATGAGCTTAATGAAGTCCTCTAATTCAATGCTTGTGGTGCTTATGTATCAAATGGTAATACTTGAAAACAAAGCATTTAGAGTCGTAGTTTTGTTATCAACTCATGGGGTAAAGCACCCAAAAGGAGAAGCTAATAATAAAATCTAAAGCTTGTTTCAAGGGAGAATTATAAGGAAAAGATTTCATAAAATGAGCTAGATAGAAGCATCAATCATTTACATTTTTTTTGTGATTGTAGCATACATAGAAAACTAGCTAACCATGAACATTGAGTTGCTATTCTTCTTACCTTGGATTGTCAATCTTTATTGCATGATTCTTTTCTTGTTTGGGGGCAAGCAAGGTTTAAGTTTGGTGTTGTGATGACATGTCATCATGTCATGTTTTTCTATGCTTTTTCATACAAGAAATTGATAATTAATGCTTAAATATTGCATTCTTTTGTGCTTAAATGGTATATTTCTTTGATCTTTTGATTTGATAAACTTTGTAGGAAATAAGAAGAAAAAGAAGTAAAAGAGCACAAAATAAGCTAAAAAGGAGAAAAAAAAAAGAGTTTTGGGACACACTTTGAAGTTGAGCACGCTTTGGAACCTTAGGCCACGCTTTTAAAAACGTGGCCCATGACCATGGAGTCTTGACATGAGCATCATGAATTATCATGCATGCATGCATTTAATAACCGAACCAATAATGAAAGCATGCATGAAATGCATGAAACGTTAATTAATTAAGCCCATGAATGCCATGGCCAATGAAAGCATGCAAACTTTAATTTCTAATTCAATTAACGTTAATGCACTAAGCATTATTAATTAAAGCCATGCATTGCAATTGGCAAATGAGTGCTTTAATGTTAATGCATTAAGCTTTATTAATTAAAGTAAATGCAAGCATGCATGTAACGTTGAAATGAAGACGGAGCGCTCACCCATGAAGACAAGTGGAGAACGCCACATTAAAGCAAGGGCCAGCGCTTTCTATTAGAGCGTAGCGCTCTTTATTTTAGCGCTAGAGGAAGGAGTGCCTAGCAATTGAAGACCAAGACACAAGGGCGCGCTACGTTGAAATACTTCACGGAACGCTACAAGGAAGCAGCAAAACAAGCCCAACGCTCAAATGAAGAGAGCGCTACGCTAAAAGTTCTCACTTTTTCGTGACCTTTCCAAGGAAAAATCAAGGCACGCTACACCAAAAGGGGACAGCCAGGATTCGAGCCAAGCACATGGAGGCATGAAGGTTTACTTGCAAGGAAATTGGGCAAGAGTGCAAACAACAAGGCTCGAATTGGGAACCTTCCACTGAAGGCAAAAGGGCGCTACGCTATTCCTCTTTTCACCAAGCGCTCCCTTGGGAAGTGTCCTTGGCCCAAAAACAAATTAAATTCAATTCTTTTACCAATTTAAAAAGTTCATTCCAAATTCAGAAGATCAAAAATAGAAAATGTATAAATAGGAGCTAGTTTGATTTGTAGAGGACTTTTTTAGATATTTTTTAGTTTTGTTTCTTTTTGCTCACTTTTACATTTTTGGAGTTTTGGGAATTGGGAATTAGAATTTAGTTCTCTTCCTCTTTGTTCTTACTTCTGCGCTCTTTCTCTTTGTTTTGAATCTTGGATTGAGATTGAAGGAATTCTGTTTCATTCTTGATTTGAGATTTCTCTTTGTTTATTTTCTGCATAATTCAGTGAATTGAGATTTGGATCTGAAGTTCATATGCTGCATTCATCTTTCTTGTCTTTTGCAAATTGTTCTATGTTGGATCAAGGAAGGAATTGAGATCTAGACTTGTTTTCTAGAATCTTTGATCCCCTGAGATCTTCAACTTCATTTTGCAATCAAGCTGACATTCGTTTCTGTTTTGCTTTTTCAAGCAATTTTACTTTTCTGTTTGAGATCTGCTGCAACTTACTCCATTTTATTTTCTTTGATTGATTGCACTTTGAGTTCTCTTGTTTAATTTTGCATCCCAGCTCCCGAATTCCCTTTACTCTTCATGCAATTCACATTTCTTGCACTTTAAGCTTCAGCCATTTACATTCCTTGCGATCTAAGTTTCAGTCATTTACATTACTTGTTCTTTAAGATTCAGCTCTTTTACTTCTTTTGCTCTTTAATTTACTGTCGATTCTCCCTCTCCCTTTTACTTTTATGCAATTTAACTTCTGTAAATTACAATTCACTCAAATCCTCAATTGTTTGCTTAACTAAATCAACCACCTAACTAAAATTGCTCAATCCTTCAATCCCTGTAGGATCGACCTCACTCATGTGAGTAATTACTACTTGATGCGACCCGATACACTTGCCGGTGAGCTTTATGTTGGATCGTTTTCCACACATCAATGGCTTCAGCTTTGTCTTAATTCATTTCATGGAATAGAATCTGGGAAGCATATTCTACTCTAAAGTGGTCCACCTCATCCTACAGTTAAAAGGGATAGTGTTTAATAAACCATGTTAATTGAGTAAAGTAATACGGAGTTATTTAGTTTTAAACACATTTACCTGGGTCCAGTTGTCCCACTCATACTTCAACCTTTTAATGTTTTCGGGCTGAATTATCTCAAGCCACTTCATTACGTAAATAGCAAAGTTATAGTTGAAAACCAAGAAAATAAATTACAAATTACATATTTGAAAGTTTAATTTTCAGAGTGAAAGATTTATACCTTGTCTTTTGGCCTGAGATGTTAATGTATGGCAGTTCAATTTCCTTGTCCTTGTCCCTTGTCTTCAGAGGTGCCCGCCAACATATACTCTAATTCGTGAAATTACATATCCCTTAAAATACAAAACAAATCAGTAATACATGGATAAATTTAATAAAGGAAGACACCCAAAGGAGCACAAACTTAAACCTTATTTTGAATAGAAATACACCCAAATATTAAAATACAAAACACAAAATCAACTTACAATGAATGTATTTAGTGCTGTTCTCTTATCGGACGGAGATTTCGTGTGATATGGGTCGACTATGTAAAATTTCCGCTTTCTTGTATCAGCCAACCATAACCACCAATGTTCTGAATGACAAACAGGTGCAAAAATCTTAAATATGTTCAGATTGAACACTATTTTAATTTATTTGGCACATAAGTAAAAAATGGTAATAAGAAGTTTTAGAAATGAAAACTTACATAATGATGCGATGCTAATTTTTTAAGGTCCAAGAAGGGTATAAACATTGGGTAGTCTTTCACCCTGAATGGCTTATTGGTTTCAGGGCGTAAGAATACCCCTTTTGGATGATTTACAATGGCCATGTTCTGCAAAAATTGTGAACCACCAAATGAATACAAAAAATACACCCAAACGAATGCAGAAAATACACCCAAATGAATACACAACTTACACCCAATTGAACACAGAAAATACACCCAAATGAAGACATAAAATAAACCCAATTTAAGAAAGAAAATACACCCGAAGGAATGCAGAAAATACACCCAAAATTCGTTGAAGCAACCCTTACCACAATATCAGGGGAGAAACAGTATACTTCTTCTTAAAACCTTTTAATATTTTGCTGGTTTAGGATGAGGCATATGGCAGAGACAAACTAGAAAAAGATACCAAAATCAATTTACATGAATCAGCATTGCAGTTAATTTTGGTGATAAAAACATTTATGTTATTGTAACATTACCTCAGCTTCTATATGCGTTTCAGCTGCGAGTGATGCAAGGTGAACTTTTGACAAACTGTATCTATCTTGGGCTTGGAGTGTGCACACGGTGTCAAACTCATTAGTTAGTCCATTTGCGTATGTCTTCACTCGTATGGCCCATATGTAGCATTTCTCTTTCATGTCAGAAGTATCTGCATTCGTCCTTATAGAAGTTTCAAACTTCTCGAAGCTCTCTCCACCACTCTCCTTTTGAATCTGTGGGCTTTTTCCTTTTGTTGTCACCCCACCACTTGCAATTTTTTCTACCAGATCCCTTAATTGTTCTAGCAGTTTTGGAGTTTCAAGAGTTTTTGCCCTTTCTCCATCTTGCGTTGCCGCCCCCTCCTGCGTTGTTGCTTCTTCTTGGCTTGAATCAGTCAAGTCAAGACTGAATGATGGCATCAGATTTGTTTTAGGAACATACGAGATGATGTCCGTGCCATCATCATCAGTGCAGCATCGTCTTCTGGGGCTGAATTACTGTGTGATCATGTATAACGTATATTAAGAATAAGAAAATACGAATGATAACGAAACATTGATTTTAATCTGATGAACTTACATTTTTGATGGAGCTGGTGGAAGTGCGGGTGTGCTTTCTTAAGGTTTTTGGGGTGGTTCTGGAGTACTGCATGGTAAAATTAATCGTGTTATAAAAAAAAACTAGTCAAAGATCAATCGTGAAAATATACACCCCAACAAAGATCATATACACCCCAACAGGGACAATATACACCCAAACTGTAACCAAATACACCCCAAGACTATTTCTTACCTTTTTGTAGTTCCTTCAATTTCTAGAAAAGGGGTTGGTTCATTTTCTGTCACAGGTATTTCTATTTACGCCACTGTGGTTGTTTGGAACAGCGGTAGACAAACTTGAATCGAAACTCTAAACAAGAAGAAAAATAAAAGGTTAACAAAGCACCCGAAAATAAAAACGTTATAAGGTTGAAATTTTCTTGAGAAACTCACATTGCAAGCGCTTCGAACTGTGTCTCTTCTCTCACAACCATCATGTTCTCTTCAGCTATCTCACTGGCTGACTCTTCAACTAGACTGAACCTAAAATACACCCTAAGAAAGTCAAAAAGTACACCTGAAGCATTCAAAAGAAAGACATGCTTTGTTTTTTGAGAACTTACATACTTGCTTTTTTTGCTTTTTTTCCTTCCTTTTTTTTCTCGAATAAAACATTAAAGGGCTTTTTTCTAAAAAATATATACAGAATTAGAAGTAGAAGGTAATAAAAGAATAAAAGCAACGGTTATTTGAAAGAGAAGTTACATGCTCTCTGCCGGTTTGTTTACGCTACTTTGATCAATGTGTCCTTGAGACAAAGGATCATCACTTCCTAAGTTTACGTCCGGTATTCTAAACATAATAGAGTACATATTATTCACAAAAAATATCATACTGTTAAATCAGGATAATAAGATTTTATCAAATAAAGCTTCTTACGTTTCAGATGAGACATAGTGAGCTTCCGTCAATCGCAGGTCAGCTTCCTTCTCCCTGGCAAACAAGAAACAATTACTACTAAAGAGAACACCTTAAAATCTGAAATATACACCCCAATAAGACATGCCTCAGTGCAGCAGATTTTTCATTGTTTTTCTTCTTCCTAGATTCCCTTAAGATTTCTTCTAATTCTTGAGTTCCAATTTCAGATCTGACAGGACATACATAAAAGAACATGCTAACAAACATAATTTTGATGATAAATGGTAATATAGCTTACAAAGTACTCTACCCATCATAGTATTGAGCTTGTTCAGGAGATGAATCCTCAACAACGACCTTTTTCTTTTTTGATTATGTCTTGGGGGGAAAAAACAAGTATGAATCAAAAACACAAAATAAGATTGATCAGAAAATACTATCCAAAGAAGTGTTTACTTTTTGGGTGTTATGTTAGTCTTTTTCTTTGTTTTTTGCTTCTCTACCGATGATGGTTCTTCACTTCTGAAAGTTAATAAGAGATGCTCTGTTAATAGTTTGATAATAAACCAAAAGGAAAGCAATAATAATTTCAGAACATTACTCATCATTCGATTCAGATTCTAAATCAGAATCCTCCAGAATCTTCTTTCTTTTTCTAGACTCCATTCTGGAAGACAAATATTCATTATTTAAAACATACTAAAAGGGATAAAATACACCCAAATGAATGCACAAAATACACCCAAATGAATGCACAAAATACACCCAACTGAATAAATAAAATACACCCAAGTATGTTACTTACTTTTTGGCTTTTCGGGTGGATTGTTTCCTTGTTGGATCCTCTGAGTCTTCTTCAGTCTCAGACTCAGAGGTAAAATGGTATTCACTTTCAGTTGTTTCACTCTCAGATGCTGATGATGATGAACTTGCCTTCCTTTTTTTTATTTTTTTGGTTTTTTGTTTTTTTCTTTTTTCTTTATTTGTTTCATTTTCTCCTTCGTTTTCGCCATCTTTATAATTCCCTGAAACATTAGAAATGTTAGTTAACAGCATTCAGGTAAATAAAATATACCCAAGATATTTTGTTCACTTACCATATGTTCCTCCATTTCTGCCCTCATTCTTTCAACCAACTGCTCTCTAGTCCAGTTGGTAATCCAGGGTTCTGGAGGTCTTTCTTCCCCATTCTTGTCTTTATTTTTCGATAGATGGATGTAAACTATCATTAGGGCAAACAGGAAGCCGTCAATTGCCTTTTTCTTTTTCAGACTGTAATCTGTTATTCCCTTGATGATAAAATTCAGAACATGTGCCCCCCTGTTCTGCTCTGTTATTGTGTACATCTTGAAAATTGGTGTCAGTTGCACAGGATAGATTTTGTTTATTGTGGTTGGTAACAGGAACGCCATCTGTATATAGAGGATGAAAATCCTCTTGAACATGAGGCGATCCTGTTCATTATCAACCTCAATAGTCATCATCTCATCTGTCAGACTTTTTAGGGTCTTCCCCTGGAATCTTCTAAAAATTTGTTTGTTCTCTTCAGAAAGATCCTTATAATTGACTTTCTGAGGTGGTAGATCACCTACAAAAAGAAAAACAACATTGTATGAAAATCACTTGAAATATACCCAAAACATCACTTGAAATACACCCCAATATGCCTTATATACACCTATGTTTGTAAACCAGTTACCTGACACGTTAAGGCCAAACGCAGCCCTTATTGTTTTTGGTCTTACTTTGAACGAACCGTAGCCGGTTTCGATTGTGTTTTTCCCTAATTTAAAGGAGTTAGCCAACTCCTTTAATATTTTGTGTTGCACCCTTAGTGGCGACGTGGCGGGATGTGCATGAGGCAACCAAATCCCAAATCCCTAACAATTGCTTTCTTCTCATCGCTCATATTTCTGAATTTCTCACTCAACAGATGGGTTGCACACTTTAGGTCTTTCGCTTGATGTAAACAAAGCAAAATTAGAGTAATATATATTTCTATTTTGAAAAACTGATTTGATCCAAGACATATATTTGTTCTTACATTTTTTGCACCTTGGTTTTTGCCTTCCATTTTTACTGCGATAAAATATACACCCATAGATATCAGTCAGATACACCCATAGATCAGCCACATACACCTATACGGTTTCTCATAAGTATTTAATTAGATCAGTTCAAAATGATGTTCAATTCACTCAAACATGCATAAATATACAAGGTCAAGCAACATTACAAGGTCAAACAATATACACCCATGGACAAGCAAATATTAGAACAGTTGCAACTGTTGACTATATTACAGTATATCAGTTCAGAAATATACACCCAACAAATTATGCCACCCACAAAATTACGCAATATACACCCTCAAAATTACGCAATATACTCCCAAAAATTGGTTACGAGAAGAACTAGAACAACAAGAACACTAAAACCTAGAACAACTAAGAAGAACAGTAAAACTTAGAACCAAGAAGAAGAGTAAAAGTAAAATGAGAGCTAGAACAAGAAGAACATTAAAACTTAGAAGAATGTAGAAGAACAGTAAAACCTAGTTCTTCGATTTCGAAATGTGGAAAATCTACAAGATGAGTAAAATAGTAACGTACCTTGAGTAATATATCTTCGTTTTTTCTGGAGATTGTTGATGGAGAGTTCTATCTTGTGTTGATGGTTTCTGCTAATCTTCGCGACGAGTTCTATCTCTTCAGTTTCGAATGTTACTCGAAAATGGACGGTTTGTGTTTTCTTCGAAGGAGAAGTGGAAGAGTGCGCCATAATGAGCGCTTTTTGCGAAGTGCAACCGTTGAGTGGCGCGCGTGTAATTTACGCTCCATTCAAAGGGAGTGACTGCGTGTGGAATGAAGTCTGGGCTGGGCAACTTGTAACGCTTGTAGGACTTTTTTGCTTGTATGTGTTGTAGGCCTGATAAATATTTTATGTTTAATTTCGCAAATTTCTATATTTAGTTTGATAAATTTTTATTTATTTATTTATGAGATTTTAGTGTTTTTATTTTTTAAATTTTAGGGACAAAAATTTTATATTATTTATATTTTAACTTTTTTTTCCTCTTTGATGACAATGAATGCTATACTTTTATCTCTAATATTTGTGATGTTTTTTTAAAAATGTTCCTAACATTTAATTACATTCAATTTTTTTAACATTTCCTGATTTTGTCAAAACTATCTTTTAATATTAATTCTATCTAAATTAATTCTATCTAAATCACTAACGAACGTAAGTAATCTAATACTAGGAGAATTTCTGATGTGACAAGTAGTAACACATTATTTTTTTCATCAAAATTAAATTAAATACAAATAATAAAATAAATTTCAAATATTAAAAATCCTAAATCGCCAAATCTTTTCTCCTTCTCAAACAATAAACGCAAGAATAATAGAAACTTATACTAGTGTAATATTTTAATCAAGATCATTTACTTTTCTCTAATGGTAAATTTTAGCTTTATTCATGTGAATTAATTTGAGATTTTACAACAATATTTATTTGTCGTCACTTATTATACACGACAGATACTGAAAAATTTAAAGTTGTTCATCTCAAGGGTGTAAAAAAAGGTTGAAAGTTATTTCCGTTTAAAAACCTTAGTTCTCATGCACATATTTTATTATTTAAAAAAAAACAGAGTAAATATGTTCTAATTATAATTAGCCTGTGCAATGCACAATCTTAATAATCTCTCTCACCCTACTTTTGAAGGACGACACAGATCAGAAAATCTTAAACAAATCAACAAATATAAAAAAATTTATTTCAAAACAGAGAGGATGATTGGATACTTGCATGTATCAAATTAACAAACTCCCTCAACATTATGAACCTTAGCTTTTCGGTCATCAAGATAATGCTGATATATATAAGAAAGGAATCCCCAAACTGCCAACAACAACGACACAATCATGTCACCATCCATCTTATCATGGAAGATGAAAACAGCGAAGATGGGAACCACAGGCAAAGTCAAAGTGGCTATAAGATTTGCGAACAACGAAGATACCTCCATAACCAAACCCACCATACCCACTGATGTTACTTGCCAAGACACAGCAATCCAAAGCAGAGTCATCACATAAGAAAAGGTCCCCTGCTTGAAGTTCTTCATCTCATTGTTTAAAGTCGTCCATTCCCCGCTTGCGAACACCCCCACTACACAAGCACACGTGGCAACAAATGATTGGTAGAATAGAATCTCCAACACCGCATAGAATGTGCCCCCTTTGATGAGCTGCTTCTCGAAAGAGAGCTGCACCATGGAGAGACAAAAGGAGAATGCAGCAGATGCGAAAATGGTGCAGAAGAATCCAATTATGAAGTAGTTATCGTACGGCTTGTGTCTCCAATCGACATCATCAGTGTTGATAGCAAGTAAGGCAGCAGACGCCGTCAGAAGTATCACGGAATTGAAAATAGGTGGCGTGAATTTCTGGGAATTAATGGAGTAAGAGAATAGTGCCGTGAACGCCAATTGGGTTGCACATAGTAAAGAATAGGTTGAAACAGGTAGATAGAATAGCCCATAAGAATACAACAAGTTGGTACCTGTCAAGCCAAAGCAAATCAAGATTTTAAGTAAAATCGAAAAAGTACATGGCCAACCCAATAAAAATTTTATAAAATCAATGGACTCATTTAAAATGGTAAAAGTTTTTAAGGTTTTGTAACGGAGTTTCTAACTACTATGGTACCTGTTGCAATCAAGCCAAAACCTATGTAGATGAGTGTTAAGGTGGAAACTTTGGATTTCGTGGGATACTTTTTTGTGATGGTGTTGTTGGTGCTATTGTCATTGGTGCCGTTATTGTGGTCACATTTGGTAGGTGAGAAATAGAAGAGTAATGGAATTAGTAATGGGAATCCTGAAGACTGAACAAGTGTTGCCATCCATTTGCTATTGCCACCTTCATAATAGTAAAACCTTCCCAGAAGGGTAGCTGCAGCTTGGCCTGCTATGAGAAATATTACGTAAATGGGTATACGAATCCACCATTTAAAAGTTTCCAACATTTGTTCTGGCTTTGATTGTGATTGTTGTGGCTCTGCTTCCTATATATATATCGCTCTTCACTGTGACAATAATGGTTTCTTCTGAGCAAGTTTTTCTCTTTTCCACCTTCTGAACAATACATCATTACATGTAACGAACGAACCTGGATCAGTCCTATCTTCTATGAACCACATAATGATATTCCTACAATCCATTCAGACAGCTAGTTACATGGCCTCCATGTAAGTTAATATTGCATGGAATATTTGTAACAGATTATTTTTTTATTTTTTTAAAAAGTTATTCGTAGTAAATAATTAAAAAGATTCGTATATATAACATTCGTCCTGGACGATAATTTCTTCTTTACTATACACCATCTCTAGTTTGTTTAAGAAATTCTTCAACTCAACATCAAGTTCTACATTCCTCGAAGGATAGAGAAAAGAAAAAAAATGGATTTACATTTGAATTTAAGAATCTTCACGTCCAAATTAATTAAAATCAACATACATAACTTGGAAACCAAACCAGACTAAACAAGAAAATGCTATTGTTAACAATAATCTGCAAATAAACAGGGAAAGCAGTAGAGTTGTACTAAAAATAAAGAAAAAAAAACATAATTGAAACTCTTACGTGTGAATGAAGAAGTCGAATATTTTGTTACAGAAGAATCAAAATCACAATTTGCCCTGATGTTGGAGGGTTCTTCTATGTAGGTCCATTGGAGGAAGGTGGATGCGTCTGCATCCACGCGCTATAGAGTGGAAGAGAAGAGAAGGAAGTTAGTTTAATTTTGATTGGAAAGACCAAATAAGGGAGCGCCAACCATAACCGCACGTAAGCATCACAAGTGACAGGTAGTTCAGTTCTAAAAAGAGATTAGCAGTTTAGAACAACACATATTAACGCTGTGCTAATAAAGGCTTTCTTTGCTAATAACTAAAATATATCCAAAACCGAACTGCTTGATTAGTTTTCTTAAGACAAAGTTTATAATAAGGTTGATATCTTACGTGTACATGTGTATATGCGAAGATGTGAATTGTCATTTTATAAATATATATATTTCTAATTGTGGTATTTTTATGATATTTTTATTGACCATATATAAGAACAATTTATTTGTCAGATTGAATAATTTTTCATGTTATCACATAATTTAGAGTTTAAATATTGATTTTAAGTATATATTTTTAAAATAGTCATACTTTACCATTAAAATAACTATTAGAATAATGATATTTTTACTATTAATAAATAATTTCTGAGATTCACAATATATATATATATATATATATATATATATATATATATATATATAAAGAGTAACGCTAGGGAGACAATGATATATATTTATAATGGCTACAATAGACTGTTTAGAAGGCCCAATTTAGTTTAATAGAGTAAATTAACCCATTAATAACCCTAATCTATTATAGCTGTTTAGTTAACCATACCACAAAATTTTAAGTAATTACATTTTTCCCCAAAATCCTAATACAGTAGGTTGAGGCCGTTTCACTCCCTATCCAAAACCCTTGCAATTGTTGCAGAACCTTGACCAGGAAGACCCGTCAGCGCCGCAAACGTCAACCACGGAAGGCGAACAGGGAACGGAAGCGCACCCACCGTGGCCGTCGAGAACACCCCGCCGTGACCGCCGCTGAGGCCGTCCGTGCTCCGCCTCCGATCAGAACCAAAGGGAGAGTGGCTGCTGAACATCCCGCCGTCACCGACCCGGAGTCCGTCCGCGCTCTGCCTCCGATTAGAGCTGAAGGCAGAGGAGCGCTCACCCCCGAAACGAGCATTCGAATAGTTCTACTCGCGTGGGCAACGCCATCGCCGAGCAGCTGAACATCTGATTCGAGGAAATCAGCCGCGTGCTCGTCACAGGGAAAACATCTAACATCATCAGCGGAAGATCATAACAATCTAAGGTAAGTATGTGGCGTTATTCATTTTTCGAAGGGTTATCACTGTTGCATGTTGTATTATAGATAGATTTTGTTGATGATATGAGTGATTAACCATGGTGAGAAAGCTTTGGGTGCGATGGTAGCATTCCGGAGATTGTGGAGTAGATAGTTCATTTATGTTGTTGCAATTCATGATGATTTAACTTTAGCGCGGGAAAAGGACGAAAAAGTTTGTTGGTTTTGATTTCATATCAGTTTAAATTAATTTTTTTCTTTTTTTTTACTGTATCTATGTGGACCATGTGCATCTAATTTGACGTTAACTTGCTTGACCATTGTTGAGTCTTCGTTGATATTATCTTCATTTTTTTGGTGGCTTTGTTTCAGCAATTGATTAAAGTTTAGCGCGAATTTAATTGTGTGAATTTAATAAGGCTTGCTAATTGTTGTGCTTTTAATTGCATGAGTTGATCTGTGAGTCCGCTTAAATTCAAGCTGAATGCAGCATTTGTATGAGTCGGTCTGTGTTTAATGTGCGCACTGGAGGGGTTTGTGCATTGTTTCTACTTATTTTTGTAGGGAATATGGTTTTAGTCGTTGGATTATATAATTGTTAATTTGTCATGTTATGTTTTTTTTTCCTTGTTATAAAGTGAAAATAACCTTATATTGCATTGCAGAGGACCAATTGCATGATCAGGTGTTAACATACTCACAGCACCTAGTACAAGGACGTTGACGCGACGGGCTGAAGGATTACCGCCTATGGAAAAGGTTAAGGGCAGGAAAAATTAGCATACTCATACTAGACTAAAACTTTTGATATGTTTGTTTTTCTTATACGCTGGTTCTAGTCTTGGGAATTTATTTATGTAAAACTCTGAGGACATAACTATGGACCCTCTTTTACCTTTTGTAATTTTGTGAATATGTTGGTCTTCATTCACTCAGGCATGACAGTCTAAAAAATTCATGAAAGTGAACATCCATTTTCTTTGTGAAAGGAACCATCCATATTCTAGCTAAAACAAACATCCGTCTAACTATGTCTTTATTCATGGATTTATCTTTAGTTTTCCAAAATGGAACGACTTGAAATTGTTAAGCATTGAGTTCTTGAAATTTGAACTTGAGTTGAGTTTTCATGAAGCATTCTGAACAGATGTTACAATGAAAATGAACATCAATTTTTTCTGTGAAAGTAACCATCTAGAATCTTACTATAACGAACATCCAGTCTTTATCCAGAGATTTATGTTTACTTTTCCAAAGTCAAATGACTTGAATTTGTTAAGCATTAAGTTCTTGAATTTCGACATTGGGCCAAGATTTCATGAAGCGTCATGAATAGACGCTATAGTGACCACAGTCTGAACATCCAGTTATATGTAAACATGAACATCCAACATTTGTGAGTAGCGATAATCGTGTAATCAATAAGTGAGATCATATAATCAGAATGAACATCCATCTTGTCTAATAAATTAACCATCCGGATGGATACAATAACGATGAACATCATTAATATTTAGAGACGAACATCCAAATTTTTTTTAAAATAAACCCATTCTTTCCAGACCAGATAACTGTTTTCGTTTATAGTATCTAATACATGAATTATGTACTGAAAGTCATGTCCAACAGAAATTAACTATTGTCTAATGAGCTTAACAAAGACATGAACCCATCAAATTAGTGGGGCTCATTGCGGCGAACATGAGCACCGACCTCTAGAGTCCAAACCTCGTAACTAAGATCTGTCTCTTCACTTCCAACCTCAATAACATCCGACAGTTGCATGGCCTACAATTCCAAAAAAATAAAAAAATAAAGATAAATCCTTAGTATATATCATTTGCTTGAAACCTCACTAACTAGCACAAATAATGTAACCATAAAAAAGAAATCAAGTCAATCATTCTACTAAGTACATAGACCAAAAAAGAAACCTCACTAACCAGCACAAACAATGTCACTATACATCACATACATGAACATGCAGTAGATACAACTACCAAGCACATAGTCCAGACATCGGTTTCAGAGCCAATGGTGACTAGAGTTGTTTTTTTTATTCATTTAGTGTTTATCATGTGTGATCGTACGTATATTCCAAACTGAACATACAGGAAGCATATTAAGTCGCCTATCCGTTGATAACTAAGTCTTAGTTATTTAATTTTCATTATCAAATTAAATCTTAATGATGATAATAACATTCACTGTTTTTCATATTCAACAATCTCATGCTTATACATGCAATTTACATTAAGCAATATAAATTCATATACCAATAAAAGTTAGTCCAAGAAAGACCTAGTTTCATCCAGCGTCACATTAATATGCCATGCTTAATTAACACATACAAATTCCTCATACATAAAAGCATACCATGAACATAAAACCTTCATAAATTTGGTTAAATCATGAATGTTTATGATGCATTTGGATAAGCATTAAACATAAAAATAAATATGCCACTTGGAAGATGGAACACGACACAGCGGTTCAACCAAATTGGACTCCATTAAAGAACTTCCGCGAAGTGATAATATGAAGACAAACCTAATATGTAAAATGTTGAGGAAAACAGGTTGAAAATGTGTAATATGCTCAAAAGAAAGTGAGATTTTCCACAATTAAGGAGCCTAAGTAACTAATAAAGGAATAAATGCAATTAACGCGCAAACAACTTAGACTAAAGCAATTTAGAGTGAATTGAGGCTGAAAAAATTAGTTATTGCAATTGTGTATTGAATTTGCAAGGGTTAATCAAAATTAGCACAAATAAAATAATCAAGGCAATAATAAAGAAGCCACTTATTCATGTCAAAGAGTATAAAATAATCACATAAACACGGCCCTTTGTTCAAGAAGCAATTTTGATAAAAACCAATTTTAATTGCTCAAAAATTTCAAAGAACGAGTGATGATGCATGTGATCATTTATGTTCAAAACCAACATGAATAAACCATTTCATTCAAATCACTCAATAAAATATGGTATGCACTTCTTAAAAATATACCAAACAATTGATAACATCTGAATTTTTAACCAAATTGGTATTTTGATAAAAAAAAGCACAAACAAGTGCATAACAAAATTCAAGCTCAAACATCATTAGAAATCACATAAAACTGCACAATTGTAAATTATAATGCCTCATGAGAATAGAATTTAAGTCAAATGCTGGCCATACATAAGAATTAAACATACAGATTTCATTTAGGCATTTCATCGAACATATGGTGTGCATCATATGTAAACAGAGCATTCAATTCAATGGAAGCAGCAATCAACCCATAAAATTCAGCCAACAAACACGTTCAATCTAGCAACAGATATTAACTAGTCCGAAGCCTAATCTATATACAGAAACCAAAATTAAAAGCAATGAAATAAATAAAATAGAAAGAACCCGGTACAAGAAAAGGGATGGAACCTGCGTTGATGAAAGAGAGAAAGAAGAACGGGAACAGTGATGGTGTCGTAGTGGCACAGAACTTAGCTGCTACTAGGTTGCACCGGGGTGTTGCTCGCCGGAGCTGGTAGGCACGAACGGTGGCATGGGGGCAGCAAACACGGCAGAGAGAAATGGGGAAAGAGGAAAGAAAGAGAAGAGAGAAAGGGTGGGTGACGGTGGTTGGTTGGCTGGGAGGTGATGCTTAGGGTGATCTGGGTTGAGAAAACGAAGAAGAGACATAAGGGTTGGTTAGAGAAGAAGTGATAGAGAGAAAGGAGGTAATGGCGGATTCAGAGAGGGGTTTGTTGTTTTGATTCTATAACTGAGGGTAATCCTAATTTAATTCAAATTTCAAATTAGAAAGAATTTAAAATTAAATAACTACTTATAATTTAATTTTAATTACAATTAAACCCTATTGTACGCATTGTACAATAAGTCTATTGTCTCCTCATACTTTTCCATATATAAAACAAACAACGCAAAGAAATTTGTATCAATCTGGATTGCTGATCTTCGCAACAAGTAGCTTGCACGACCAACAAAGCACTAACAAAAATGAAGAGAGTTTTCGTGTCCATCGATCTAGTAGGAAAAAGTAAGATAAAAGACCATTGGAATCATCCTATAAAGGATTTATGGATCACTACTTAGTTTTAAGGATTGCTATGATATCAGTATACCAGTACAATAATGATTAGGGACTTATTTTTGAGTCCTTTATTAACATTAACTGAAGACCAAGTCAATCTCAATGAAAAATACTATATAATCAATAAATTTATTGATTTTTGACTAACACATGGTCAATTTTAATATTAAAGACTAAATTCTAAACTATAAATTTTAGTAGTATAAAATTAAAATGTGAGTTAAAGTATTGATTAACATTGATGAAAATAGTTAATTCCTTAATATTTCTCTATTAAATTAGTGTTTGAGATCCTAATTGTACACATTAACAAATTACTAATATGACTTGTTGATATAAAACATTAATAACACGTATCACATCATGATTTAATCACATATAATAATGTGATAATGGATCAATTAGTGACATGTGGTATGATCACGTGAATAATAATTTCACGTGTCATGATACCATTTGCTCATGAATTAATTTAGTGTCACGTGTCACAATATGATTTAATTATATGTCGTCTAACATGTATAATGACAAGTGTACCAAATTGCTTTATGACTTTTACATTGAGTGATTCACTTTAATTTTTGAAATAAAATATTATAAACAAAATTAGTGCATGCATCAATTTTTTATCATTTTATTTAGAAATCAATTAGGTCAACTAGAGTGGATTTTGAAAAAAAAAATACTTATATTTTTTATTTTTTAATAGAAAAATTTATTTTATATTAGGACAAAATTTTTAAATATTAAAAGTACTTCTAATTTTATTTGAATAAAAAAACACTTTTTTAATTAAATTACATAAAAGAATATGTCAAAGAAAATTTCTTAATTAGTGTTTTTACCAAATTCTTAATATTTGTAGAAAAAATAAAAAAGTGTAAAATGTGGTATTTCTTTTTATTTCAATTCTGCTGCCACTATTATAATATATACAGGTGATAAAAAATACAACTCATCAAATCTACTAAAATCTTCTAAAATATATAATAAATTTTTTTATGCTATTAGAATTCATAGATACTAACTGAATTCTATTTTTTATGATGAATTCCCTAGTTCTAGAAGGAAATAAAAAAAAGCATGTGTTGAAAGAAAATATGATAAAAATAAAAAGGGAGAGAAGTTTTGATAATGTATTTTGGACTTTTTTGTCATTTGGTTATGCTCGGACTGATAGTTTATTCAATACGCCCCTGCAAGTTAAAATATGAAATAATTCAAGAATTTTTAGTTTGGACAAGTTATTGTGAAAGGCTTAAGTTAGAAGTGGTTTAATAAAGATATGACCAATTGTCCTGATGAAAAAACCATAAGTAACTTTATGATCGTGGGTTGAACCTTTTATCAAACCAAGTGCAAATCAACTTCTAAGTGTTTGGTGCGTTCAAAAAAAAATAGGATTGGTTGCAATATAGGGGGAACTTTGATTATCACATAATAGAATTGGTGACTTAATGCAATCGACATGGAGAAACTACAAGAGATTTAAAATCCATAACAACTTGCAACTGGTTATGGCAAGAGCCCAGTATTCAGTCTTGGTGGATGACCTAGCAACCATGGTTTGTTTGTTTGTCTTCCAAGACATCAAGGACTCTCCCAAAAAAAAACTCAATTGCCCGTCATAGATCGGCGAGTATCTAAGCAACCTGCCAAATCAAAATCACTGAAACCACTGATGTGAAGAATGAAATTTTGAGAAAAAATAAACCCTTGCTCAGATTATTTTTTAAATATCGTAACATATGAATGGCCACTTTATGATGGGCTTGAGTAGGGGCAGTGATGATTGGATTTTTGACGGTTTAGAATTTCTCAAATAAAATCTCGTCGAAGTATAGTTTCTAAACCAAGTAATAATCCTTTCATACAAAAAGTTTTTTGTCACTAAAACAAACCCCTAAATTTATAAACCGAAGTATTCAAACCTCGGGTCGTTCTCCCTAGGAATTGTAGTGAAGTGTTTTGTTATTGGTTGAGTTATTTTTGGGGTTTTGATAAGAGGCATGAAAGATAAATGGCAAGAAAGTAAACTAACAACTATAAAAGGCTCTTGGCAAGGTATAAAAATTAGAAGTCCTATCCTAGTTATCCTCCTCAATTGTGATGAGAATTGTTCATTGCTACCACTTAGTTAACCCTTACTAAATAAAGAAAAGTCAAGTGGATGAATTGACTTGAGCCACAAGTCCTAGCCAACTCCCAAGGAAAGACTAGCTTTAGTGCACTCCAAACCAATTAGCAATCTCTCCAATTATCAATCAACAAAGGAATTAGATAACTCAAGAGTCACTAATTACTCTACCTAGGCCAAGAGGAACAAAATCTATACTATATCTAGAAGAGGCATTTCAACAAACACATAAAAGGCAATAAAAGTAAACAACATAAATTGCAAGAATTAAAGGGAGATCTAACTACGAAGGCAAGAGATCAACAATAGAAAAGTAAAGAAGAACAATTATTATGAATTACCTCTTATTGAATTGAAAGAAAATGGAAGGAACAATACTAGATCTACAACAAAATACAATAACAACATAAAGGAAATTACAACAAAAGAATGGAAGAAGAATGAATTTAACAACAAGGAATTGAGATGTAGAAGTAGAAGAAAGTAAAGATTAAAACCTAGATCTAAGAACTAATCCTAATCCTAATCCTAATTTTAGAGAGAAGTGAGAGCTTCTCTCTCTAGAAACTACTTCTAACTACTAAACTAAACTAATGGTAACTAACATGTGTTTCCCTCTTCATTCCTTGGGTTAAATAGCATCAGAAATGAGTTGGATTGGGCCCACAAGGCTTTAGAATTCGTTGGCCACGTTTTGCTTTAAGTGGGTCATGTGCCACCATTGGCGCGTCCACATACCATGCGCGTGCGCGCCCCTATGCGCGATGCAACTATGGCAAATCTTATATCGTTTCGAAGCCCCGGATGTTAGCTTTCTAACCCAACTGGAACCGCATCATTTGGACCTCTGTAGCTCAAGTTATGGTCGTTTAAGTGCGAAGAGGTCGGCTTGACAGCTTTCTGGTTCTTTCATTTCTTCATGAGTTCTCCAACTTTTCATGCTTTCTTTCTTCATTCCCTTGATCCAATCTTTGCCTCCTAAACCTTAAGTCACTTAACAAACATATCAAGGCATCTAATGGAATCAAGGTGAATTAGATTTAGCTATTTTAAGACCTAAAAAGCATGTTTTCACTCTTAAGCATAATTAAGGGAGAAGTTATAAAACCATGCTATTTTATTGGATAAATGTGGGTAAAAGGTTATAAAATCCCCTAAAATCAATACAAGATAAACCCTACAAATGGGGTTTATCAACCTCCCCACACTTAAACCAAGCATGTCCTCATGCTAAAACCAAGAGAAAGCAAAGGGATCAACATTTATTCAATGAAAACTAACTAAATGCAATCTACCTATATGCAACTATCTACATGAATGCAATTGCTTGGTCAAAATAAATCAATTCCCAAGAAGCATATATGCACAGGGGCAAAAGGTATTAACAACCATGCCAAACCACAATTGAATTGAGCTATTAAATATTTTTACAAACTTGCATGAAAGGAGATGATCATTGGTGGAAACATGTAATTGAGCATCAAACCCTCACCGGATGTATTTGCACTCTATTCGCTCAAGTGTTTAGGGTTGATTCACTCAATTCTCTCCTAATCATGCTTTCTAAGATTTGTTTTTCTTCTAACAATCGACATATATTTCATGCATGCATACAAGTATCATGAGGTCTTTTCTTTAGGTTGTAATGGGGCTAGGGTCAAGGTAGGATGCATATTTGGTTAAGTGAGTTTGAAATTTGAATCTTTGATAAGCTTAAACTTCCCACCTAACCTATGACATCCTATACAATTAAGTTCTAATCTAACTACCCATTCCTCACTTTTTTCACATACTCATGTATTCCTTTTTAATTTCACAACACCTATGCATTGATTTTATTGGACTATACTTTGATTTGGGGCATTTTGTCCCCTTTTTATTTCTTTCTTTTTTTTTCTTCTTTTTCTTTCTTTTTCTATATTTTTTTTTCTTTTCCATATTTATTTTTTTTCTTTTTTCTTTTGTTTTTCTCATTTTTTTTCTATATACAAGAATCTCAATGTAAGGTTTTACATTTGATCAATACATGAGTATGTACCCAATTTCCAATATTTTCAATAACAATACAAAATTACCCTTTTATTCACCCAATGTCCCAAGGTTCCCACACTTGAATGATACTCACACACTCTAGCCTAAGCCAATCAAAGATCCAAATTAAGGACATTTATTATTTTCCACTTTAGGCTTGTAATGTGCTAAAATAAGAACAAGTGGGTTAAGCGTAGGCTCAAATTGGCTAACAAAGGAATATAAAAGGTTGGCTATTTGGATAAGTGAGCTAATGAAATGATGGCCTCAATCATATAAATGCATGAATACACAAAATAATGGACATAAAGAATCAAACAAATCAAAGATTACATTCATAGAAAGAGAATAATGCACACAAGAAGGAAAATAAGTGGTTATAGGATGTAACCACACCATTAGGCTCAAATCTCACTTGCTTGTGTTCTTAGCTCAAAAATATGATCCACAATATATATATTTCAAGCAAGTTCTATGAAGAGTTTTCACTCAAATCAATTGAGGTGCCCTATAGATAGAAATCTTGAAAATTTTTATTATTTTGACTAAGCCTATTGTGTATATATATGCAAAAAAATAAGAAAATGCAACAAAAATCCTAAAAACCTAAAATGAAATGCAAAAGTGTTGAGATTAGAAATTTGTCACCTAAAATCGCCGACCGGTCGGACACCTCCCCACACTTAAAAGTTTGCACCGTCCTCGGTGCACTCAAGGGAGAGCAATGTGGACGGGTTACTACAATTGATGAGCTCCGTCAAAAGATTGTGCGGATGACTTGTTTGTTGCCCCATTTAAAGCTATTCATTTCTCCCTTCTTGGTGCCAACCTAAAAGGATAGAAAAGGAAAGGAATATTAAGCCTATGACAAAGATATCAAAGCAAATAGAACATAGGCGGGGGTTAATGCCAAGTAGGAGTATGGTTCTCTACTACATGGTAGCTACAACATGTAGAGGAGGAAACAATAAGAGAAAATGGCATATTAATGATATTTGATGCAAGAGTAAGGTCAAAGCATGAAGAGCATGATGAGCATCAAGTTCGAACAAGAGAGAGTGGGCCATGAAAGACAATATAAGGTCATATCAATGCACAAAGAACATAAGAGTCATACAAAATGAAGCATTGATTTAAAAGTTTCATCACCCAACAATATCAAACAAGTCAAGAGGCACCAAAATAATGCAAGAATTTCTCAACAATTGAGTGTAAGAATCCAACACCATTATTGAAATGACACTTAGAAAAAAAAAACTGAAAACATGTTATAGAGACAAAATAAAAATGGAAAGAGTAGAAGTATGCGAATGCAGTGAACAAAAGAAAATGGAAGATGAGAAAAAAAACTCTTTTTTTTTTACTGGCGCGTACGCGTCATGCATGCTTACGCGTCGATGTGCATATTGGCCTAAGGACATGTACGCGCCAGATGCGCGCACGCGTGCGTCGAGTTAGGCGAGAGGCATAATGTTGGCCCAAAAGTGGCACAACTCTCGGGTAAAAGTACCGGCGGTGCAGATTGTGCAATCGACGCGCGTGCGCACAGTGTGCGTGCGCGTGCATTGCAAATTTAAGATCATGTGCGCGTACGCGCCAGGTAGAGGGTGGGTTGGCCGCTGACCGTCGCAAAAATGAAGGGTGAGTGGTGATTCATTTGGTTGGATGACGGAAAATGGGACTCTCGATCATAAGAGGAATGGAGGTTGATGGGGATGAGGTGGACGTTGTCTCGATGTTTATAGGAGAGGTTGGAGAAGATGGCCGTTGGGAAAGAAAATATGATTGAGAAGAAAGGCTTTTGGTGGTGGGATTTTCTAGAGTGTGAAGTATTGGAATGAATGAGGGATGTGTGAGAAAGGATGAAGGATGGAAGGATGGTCAATAGGTAATATGGATGACCCATTAGGGAAGGAATGAGTATTTATGGATGGTGTACTGATTGTGCTTGGGCTGGACAATAAAGTTTTTGAAAATTGTTGGGATGTATCTTTGGCTGAAGGAAAAAAAAGCTCATGAAAAATTACATTTCTGGACACCAAATTTTTTCTTTTTTCTAAAAGATAAATAATATACCCTTTAAAATTATGTTGATGACCAAGAAAAATAACTTTTGAGCTCTTTGGTCAAATTTAGAACGATGACTCACAATAATAGAAACAAAGCATAAGCAATCAAAAACCTTTTTGTCATTAAAATCTAGTTGTTATTAAATAAAAGTTCAAAAGGAGATTTAAAGTTAATAATGGAAGATGGAACTCTATTTATTAAATAAACTGCATAATTAATTGCAAAAGACCAAAATTTAAGAGTATGTTTGTTTGAAACATGAGAGCTCGGACAACATTTAAAATATATTAGTGCTTGCACTCAACCCACCCATTTTGTTGGGGATTTTCAACGTCATAGTTGTCAGAACCGAACCGGTGATTGAACCGGTCAGGTCATTGGGTCACTGGTTCAATCGCTGGGTTATTGGTTGAACCGGTTGATCCGGTCCTATGTAAATAAAAAATAAAAAATAGTCAAAAGTTTAAAATTAAAATTTAAAATACATATTTTTACAAACATTTTAAAATTATCAAGTTATTTTAAAACAATATGGAACATGAATAATAAATATTTTATTATTTTTACTCTATCATAAATATTTTTATTTTGTTTTTATATTAAAATAACTATTATTTTTAAATGTTAATAATTTATTAATTAGTTTATATATTTCATACTATTATATACTACAAGTATTTATTAAAAAATAATATTAATAGATATTATATAATTATAAAAAATAAGTGAGTTTATAATTATTATTAAATAAAAATATAATTAATTTAAGAATGAGTGAGTTTATAATTAAAATTAAAATAAATTAAATAAAAATAAACTATTTAATGAAAGATATATATATGTATTATAATTTGCATAAATTTTAACAAGAAATATAGTGGTTTGGTGGTTATGGAGTGTTTTGCTTCCTTGAGGGCAGGGGTTCGAACCCTATCTTCAAGTATTTTGAAAATATTTTCACTCCCAAGCGGTTCGGTCGGACCGTCTCACCGAGTTTGACCGGTTCGCACCGGTTCATTCCAAATTTGATCGGTTCTTATCGGTTTGATTTCTTGTACGGTTCAAACACCGGACCTGACCGGTATAGGATCTGGTTCACCGATTTTTTTGTCGAATTGACCGATTCGGTCCAGTTTTTATAACTATGTTCAACGTAGCTTCGTTGATGAATAATACCCTTTGATGAGTAAAATTCATTTAAAAGAAATTCAAGATCATTGTCAGAACAAAGAATTTTAACTTTCGATTCAAATTGGGATTCTACTAAAATAATAAAATTTTTAATATGTTGAGGCACTTCATTTTTTATTTTAACAAAATAATCCAAGTGAATCAACTAAAATAATCACCAATAGTAAAAAAATATTTATAATTATTTATGGAATTTTGTCGAAAAGGACCCTATATATCTAAATGTAATAATTCAAATGCAACACTTGCTTTGTTTGTACTACTCACAAAAGAAAATTTTATTTGTTTTAAAAAATAACATACATCGCAAGCTTTATCTTGGTGCACAAAAATAAAGGGATATTGTTTATGTAAAATATTAAGACAATGCCTAGAAACATGGCCTAAACGGAAGTGCCAGAGATTTGAGGATGTGATTGGTGTAATATTTGTGGCTTTGATTGAGATGATAGGTGGTGAATTATTAGTGGAAAAAACTTTATCAAGGACATACAACCCTTATCGTAATCTATCTAAACCAATCATCTTCAAGATAGTTGGTTCCTGTCAAAGACACGAATGTTTTTTGTAAAAGTGAGCTCATATGGAAGCATGAAAGGGATTTTTGATATGGAAATCAAATTAAAATAGAATTGTGGTAAATAAAGGACATTAGTGAGAATTAAAGAAGATGAAAATTGAATGACACCCCTATAAGAAGCAATAGCATGAGAACCACTAGGCATATGAACAACAATTGGTTTAATTTTAGAGTAAGAAAAAAGAAAGATAGATTTGACGCTACGTGATCAATGGCACCCAAATCAATTATCCAAGCACCAAGGAATTTAAAATCTGATGATGTATTATGCAAAACAGAAAATGCATATGAAGAATATAAGAAATGACTACCATACTTGGGCTTGAAAAAGGGCTAGTTTGAGTGGGGACAATGACCTTTGTCTCATCTTTAAAATCTAAATGGTGCACTTTAACCTTTTTCAAGAAGCCAGAAGAGCCTTATGTTGTGTTGGCTTGAATTCAAAATCGGGTTCGAAGGAAAACTCGATACAACCATCTCCTTTTGAACTTGGCTGCTTGACGAGGATGGAGGTGTGATAGTGCCATTGACGGACACAACTCCTCATCCGTTGAAGCATGGCTTGCCTGGGTACCGAGGATAGCCTAGCGGGTACCCATGTTTGCCGTAGTACATGTCAATCGTGTGGCCCTGCCACTTACAATGTAACACCCTACCACAGAAGGTCTTACACTATAGTTGTGAGTCAAAAGTGACGAGACATTATGACACCTAAGAATAAAAATACATACATATTATTTTGAAGAAATATAGTTTAACTAGGAGCCTCTGTTAATCCCACTCGAACCATGTTAACACAAACGAACGTCGTATATATATATATATATATATATATATATATATATATATTTTCCAACCAACGTAACCCCTCCCCCCTTTATCTATATATATATAAATAAATAAAAAATATTTTCCCACCAACGTAACCCCTCCCCCCTTTATCTATATATATATAAATAAATAAAAAATAAATAATTAAATAATTATCTATATATTTGTATAAAAAAACAAAAACAAAAAATATATATCTTTATTTTAATTATTTTAATCCCCTTTATCATTTTATTCTTCTTTTACCATAATATTTGTTTTTACTCTTTCGTATGTCTTTTTATGTCCTCTTTATTTTCAGTTTTTCTTTGCTTGAGGACAAGCAAACTTTTAAGTTTAGTGTTGTCGCTTCGCTTGTGGATTTTCTGTTTATTTTAATGACACCAAAGAAAAGCGAATCATCTCCACAGAGGAGCACAGCTAGAAGATTGTCTTTTAGCAATTTCATAAGTTTTATTATACTCATAACCCTGTGTTATCAATTTATCAAATTTAGATTCATTAACCCCAATCTTTTATCAATTACCAATTCTTTTTATCACGTGAGCAAGATAATACTACCGTCCTCACCACGGGTGGGACAAACCACCATCTTTGCATAGTAATTTACGCACTAAGCTAGCGGGATGATACCATCAGCCATGCCAGGCAAGAAATCAATATCATATTTTAAATCAATTCACAATTCCATTCAGTTTCGAAAAATACAACCTAACATAACCACATTCATTCATTAACTACTCAATCTCATTATTCCATGAGGGAGATGAGACCACCATTCTCATTGCGGGTAGGACGAACTACCATCCCCGTAATATTTTCATCCGGTTAACTAGGTGTTTATCCAGAAATTAATCAATTTATTTCATTATATCCCTCCCCAATGTATTAAATACTTATCAATTAGTTACTTGACTCCATATGAAGGTTAAAGGGGATTATAAATATGTTGAAAAGGTTAAATAGTTCAAAAATAGCATTTTGGCCAACACTGTGTAGTTGTGAGTATGCATGCCTCATGCGTACGCGCGGAACCTGAGTTTGGTTTCAAAAAAATTTATATTCGTGCATACGCATGTCTTGTGTGTACGTACAAATCCAAGATCATGTGTACGCACCATGCGTGCGTACGCGCGGAGCCTTTCTCTGCTCCAAATTCTGCAAAATCTGCAATTTTTAGTTTATAACCTCAATTTTCAAACCTTCATAAATTTTATTACAAAATTTTGTTTTGCTGCATTCTTTGAAAGTTTTAAAGTTCTTTTTATTAGCTTTAATTTAAGATAGATTTTACTCAATTCCGAACTCTGAGCGCCAAGTTATGACCCGTCAAAATTGGTCAAAATTTCACTTTTACACAATTTCTGTATATTATCATTTTTTACAAATTCTCAATTCATTTCATTTCAAAGCCACCCAAAACTTTCCTAGGCATCCTCAATACTCATATATCAATTCTCAATCACTCCTAACTATTCAAACCCAAACCACCATTTCCAATTCAATTAACCCTTTCATTATTCAACAACAACAACAACCAACACTCAAACATAACAATTCACACAATTTAGTCAATTAAGACCTCCGGCCACAAAGTCACTCAATAATATTCAATTAACTTACGAGATGCTTCCCATCACGGCCTCCAACCCAACTCACCACTCAACAATCATTAAGAGGCAATTCAATTTAAAATATCTATTCCATCATAATCATTTGGCTATACCATTTACAATTCAAAATTACAACTTCATTCATCATAATCTCCATTGAGGCTTATCATTTAGCAAAAGAGTGCATCTGACCCAAACATGACCTCTGGCCTAAGTTATGCATACCAATAGCTATATATGCACTCAAATCACAATTCATACACATAATTCATTAAAACCCATTTCACAATTCATACACTCGATACCTTGATGTGTTTGTTTAAGTGATTTAAGTTTTAGAAGATAAGGATGGCTTGGAATGATGAAGGAAAAGCATGCAAAAGTGGAGAATTTATGAAGAAGTGAAGGATTTGTAGAGCTGCCAATCCTAACCTCTTTGTACTAAAGTGACCATAACTTAAGCTATAGAGCTTCGAATGAGGCAGTTCTAGTAGCATTAGAAAGCTAACATACAGGGCATCAAAAATAAAGAACGAAAATAATTCTTCAATTATAAATCAGTACATGAATTAAAATAGAAAAATAATAGTATCAATCTATACAATAGACAGTGCTCCTAACCTTAACAGTGGAGGTTTAGTTGCTCATGGTTTAGAGTGGAAACTAGGATTCTGGTAAATTGTAAATTTGGAATGAGGTAGCAGAAGGGAAGAGAAGTGCTGATTCTTTTTCCTTTTATATCAAATCCTAATTAATTTAAAATATATTTTTTTGAAACTAAAATAATATCTTTTCCTATTTTAAAATAAAATACTAAATGAATCCGACTTCATTCGCAGCTTTTCTTGAATGCCTGGGGACCACTTGGTTGTTAGGATCCACACTGAACTTGAAAAGCCTCAAGTTCAGCGTGGGATAGGTAGAGGCATCCTTATTATATTCCAAGTTCAGCGTGGAGGAGGCAGTGACAATTCCACGCTTTTCCTTTGAATCCACGCTGAACCTGGAAATTCCCAAGTTCAGCGTGGGATGGTGCATGTTTCTCCCTTAGTGTGTGGATTCCACGCTGAACTTGGAAAATCCCAAGTTCAGCGTGGACAAGACCGAATTGCTTGAATAGAGGATTAGTTCCACGCTGAACTTGAAAATTCCCAAGTTCAGAGTGGAGTGGTTAGCAACAATTCTTCGTTTTCTCCGTTCTCTGGCCTTGGCTTAAGCTCTGCAAAATTCGTCCAAAATACTACCTGAAATAAACAGAATGCACATAGCTCAAAGTAGCATATATATTGGCTAAAATGTATTAATTCTTGATTAAACTCAATAATTTGAATGCAAATTTACTAGGAAAAGATAGAGAAGATACTCACGCATCAAACACCAAACTTGAATTGCTACTTGTCCTCAAGCAACCAAAACTACTATAGGCTCAGGATGTGAATTTGCATGAGAGTAAGAGTTCGATTAAGCTCATGTCTCTTCTTGAAGTGGGGTTTACAACTGCAATCCTGAATAGGATTGGCATCTCACTATCCTTTGAATCAGAAAAATGTTATTGTCATCTGGAATTAGAATCCGGATAATATTATGAATTCTCTAGTCTTTATTCTTTGTTTTAATCCTTGAACACAATAATTTTTCTTTGATTCTCTTCCCATTGGTGCTTTGCACCTTGAGCCTAGCCGTGACTTTAAATGTTTTGTCTCAAACTTCACTTGACACAAAAATACCACAAGCACTTGACTGGAAAACTCTCTTTAAGTTCTGATTTTTCTTTTAGTTACTCCCAGACAGTGGTGCTCAAAGCCTTGGGCATACTCTGCTAACTGCATTTGGTATCGACTTTAAATATTCTGTCACAAGGATTACTTGACACAAGAACACCACAAGCATATCACTAAAGAAACAACTCTTTGAGCTTTTAATCATGTCTGACCTCCTTAGTCATTGATGCTCAGAGCCTTGGACCTTGCTTTTTCTTTTGCTGTTTCTTTTGCTTCAAGGATTAAGCTTTCACTAATTTCAGAGAAGTCATAATAGTTCTCTAAATTCTTGTTCCTTATACATCAACATCCTTTAATTCAAATTTAGATATGCACTGTTAATGTGATGCATTCAGGATTATAGAAAATGCCACCACATCTAAGTAAATAAGACTATTCTTCAATATAAACTCAATCTCTCATGCAATACATCTTTTTCTTTTCTTTTGATTTTCAAGCTCAGTGAGCAATACATGAGACACTCTTTTTCAGCATAAAAAAAAGAAATCAAATAACAAAATAGACAGTAAATTAAAACCTAGATATTGAAATAACAACATCATGTAGTAACAAAATAAGCAAAAAATAGGAACCTAATCATAATAAGAACAGGAGAAAATATAGAATGAAAGGAACTTAACCATCTCAGTTATCCTAGTGGCCATCTCATTGATGTTGACTGTTTGTGGCCTAAATGACTGGATTGGCAAGGACAGAGGTTTGTCCTACTTACATGGTAAGGTCTGGGTGTTATCCCACTTGCGTGTTGATTTGATAATTGTTTTGAGCAAGGACAGTGGTATCATCCCGTTTTCTCAAAGTGTATACTACTATGCGGGAATGGTGATTTTGTTCCGCTCGCGGTGAGGTCGGTTGTGCTATCCTGCTCACGAGAAAATAAAATTAATTACTGGTGCAAAATTTACAACCACAAACTAACCAGCAAGTGCACTAGGTCATACCAAGTAATACCTCAGGTGAGTGAGGGTCGATCCCATGAGGATTGATGGACTAAGCAACAATGGTTAAGTGATTTACTTAGTTAGACAAACAGAAAAGAGTGTTTGAGGGTTCAAAAGTATTAAACAGTAAATTCGGTAAATAAGAAAGCAAGTAGTAAATTGGTGTAAATAATATGGGAGAAAACAGTTAAGGCTTCAGAGTTATCTATTTTCCGGATTGACTTTTCTTACTAACTATTTTAATGATGCAAGATTTAATTCATGGCAAACTGTATGTGATTAAACCCTAATTCCTTAGACCTTTTTAGTCTCCTCTAAAATTCATCAACCGCCAATTCCTTGGTCACTTAATTCCAATTAGAGGGTGAAGTTCAATTCTAGTTTATATGCCACAGAAATCCTAATTACCCAAATATAAGAGGATGATATGTCACGTATCCCGTTAAGTCCAGATAATTAGAAATTTAGGAGAAATTGTTTTCAAATTGTTGTTCAAGTAAAGAGCTTTTCCAAGTTATACAAGAATGCAGTTAGAACAAGGGTTATACTTCCGTTCTACCCAAATTCATATATTTTATATGTATGCGTGTCCCCGTGTCTTATAAGATCTTAAAATTCGCGTGTCGGCTTGTCCCGTGTCGTGTCGTGTCCTGTGTCCGTGTCAGTGTCTGTGCATCATAGCTCACTGGAAACCAGGCCACTACCATTCCTAGTCATATTCTTTTTCACCATGGCCATAATATTTAAGAACAAATATGGCTTTTTGGTAGGCTTAATTTCAACTCCTCCTGCAGATGATTCTATATCTTAATCCTTTGAAAGATGCAATAACGTAGTTCTTTCTTGGCTCTTCCACTCAATATCTCCCTCAGTCATCGGCAGTGTCTCTATCTCACCTCTTCTTCATCTGTTTGGCAAGATCTCTACCATAATTTTTTTCAACCAAATCTTCTACATATTGCTAAGCTCGAAGAGAAAGTATACGCCTTTGAAATAAGGCTCTTGATTTGTTACAGAATTTTACAACTCTTTAAAGATCCTGTGGAAAGAGTTAGAAAGTTCTCAACCTATACTTGTTTGTAACTGTTCGGAAAAGACTCACTTCCTTCAAGACTTCATTATCCGCTTCTTGAAAGGTCTAGAAGAAAGATTTTTAGTTTTTAGATCCCAAATTTTTCTCCTAAACCCCTTGCCTCCAGTCATTAAAGTTTTTGCTTTGGTAATACAACATGAGAGACAAATCCAGATGACCTTTGGGGTGCTCGATGACCAGTGGATTCTTGCCGCCACCATTGATCCTTGGCTCCCCTCACATGGACGAGGTCGCAGCTTCGCTTCCACTGGCATTGGGCACAACATCAACTCTTCGAAACTCTACACTTGTATGTAAAACCCAGGTAAGTGATACATAATTAATTAATAATTAATAAATAAATTAAATGTAAGTGATAAGGGTTGAAAAACTTAAGATTTATAATTTGGAAAAATCCCGGTAAGAATTTTAACTTAGAAAATAAAATTGAGCGCAAAGATATAATTGATTGTAAAAATACACGTACCCGTGCAAAAATCAACTGTACCGGCTCAAATCTGTCCGGTACTGTGTGTAAGAAAACTAAAACTATAAAATGACAAGAAAAATATTTAGAATAGAAACCCGGACACTTATCTTAAAGGTTTTGACACAAGATAGGGCCAACAGACAAAAAATCTCAAACAGGCCCACATTGGGCACAAACCCATACTACATAAATCCTTACAACACACTCATTCTTATACCAAAAAGAGATGGAGCCATGGATAGAAGAGAAGGAGAAGGAGAGGAGCCCTAAATACTATTCACCCATCACACTTAAATCCACATAACTTCCAAATCGTAGCTCTTATCGAAGTTCATAAAACTAAAATAGCATAAAACAAGAAACTAACAATAAAAGCTAAGTGAATTAAGAGGATAAAATAAGAAAATATAAAGAAAAATAAGCTAAAACAAGATTAAAACCTAAATTTAAGGAGAAAACTAAGCTAAAATCCTAGAATTCTAGAGAAAAGTTGGAGCTTCTCTCTCTAAAATCACCTAAAACATAATAAAACTTAAACTAAGACTACTTGATTTATTACCCCTTCAATCCCTGGTTCAATAGCATCAGAAATGAGTTGGATTGGGTCCAAAATGCTCATATTTTGATATTTATTTTATATTAAAATATAAATTAATTTTTTAATTATTTTTAATATCTTATTTTAATTATATCAAGTATTTAAAATATTTTTGGTTTTAATAAATAATAATATATACTATATCTAAATTTATTTCAAGAATATATGTTAAGAATAAGACTGGACACGCCGACACGTGATAGTATTTAGGTGTGTCCAGGCGTGTCTGGTGAAGAATTTTTTATTTTATATTAAGACACGTTTTGGACACAGAAGATGCATGTGTCGGACGAGTGTCGATGAGTGTCGTGTCCAAAATGTGTCCGACACCCAGACATGATAATTTAGCAAAGTGTTCGTGCTTCATAGCTAGTGAGTATTGGAAAAACAAGAACTAATGTAGGAATCTCACTTGAACGTATATAGTACGGACTACTTTTGGGTTTTGAGAAGGATTTGGAGTGTTGTCCGTTGTGGGAGCTTTGTTATTGGGTTTGAGGTTTTCATCATTAGTGGGTATCAACAGAATTTTGATACTATACAAAATTCTGAATATTTGCTGATGGTTTATTAGTGGCTAAGAGAAGGGGGGTTGAATCTTAGCCCCTTTTTCGCTTAGTAACTCTTGCTGTCCTTTAGAACAGTTGAGGAGATATTTCTTGTTTTTGCCTCGTCCCTAGTCAAGAGATTTTTTCATTTTGTCTCGTGATCAGCCAGGAGATATTTTTCAGTTTTGTCTCCTATGCAGCAGAATCAGAAATGGAGTAGAAGAGAGAGAAAATTACACCAAGATATATCCTGGTTTAACTGCTAAATTTATACGCTTTTTGGCATTGTTTTTAGTATGTTTTTAGTATGTTTTAGTTAGTTTTTATTATATTTTTATTATTTTTTAGTTAAAATTCACTTTTCTGGACTTTACTATGAGTTTCTGTATTTTTCTGTGATTTCAGCTATTTTCTGGCTGAAATTGAGGGACCTGAGCAAAAATCTGATTCAGAGGCTGAAAAGGACTGCAAATGCTGTTGGATTCTGACCTTCCTGCACTCGAAATGAATTTTTTGGAGCTATAAAAGCCCAATTGGCGATCTCTCAACGGCGTTGGAAAGTAGACATCCTGGGCTTTCCAGCAATGTATAATAGTCCATACTTTGCCCGAGATTTGATGGCCCAAACTGGCGTTCCAAATCAGCTCAAAACTGCCCGGCGTTAAACGCCGGAACTGGCACAAGAATGGGAGTTAAACGCCCAAACTGGCACAAAAGCTAGCGTTTAACTCCAAAAAAAGTCTCTACACATGAAAGCTTCAATGCTCAGTCCAAGCACACACCAAGTGGGCCCGGAAGTGGATTTTTATGTCATTTACTCATCTCTGTAAACCCTAGGCTACTAGTTCTCTACAAATAGGACCTTTTGCTATTGTATTTTCATCTTGAGATCTTTGAATCTTTTGATCACGTTTTGGGGGCTGGCCTCTTGGCCATGCCTAGACCTTGTTCTTATGTATTTTCAACAGTGGAGTTTCTACACACCATAGATTAAGGTGTGGAGCTCTGCTGTACCTCGAGTATTAATGCAATTACTATTGTTCTTCTATTCAATTCAGCTTATTCTTGTTCTAAGATATTCATTTGTACCCAAGAACATGATGAATGTGATGATTATGTGACACTTATCATCATTCTCACTTATGAACGAGTGCCTGACAACCACTTCTGTTCTACAAGCAAACAAGGCTTGAATGTTTATCTCTTGGATCCCTTGATCGGAATCTTCGTGGTATAAGCTAGAATTGATGGCGGCATTCAAGAGAATCCGGAAGGTCTAAACCTTGTCTGTGGTATTCTGAGTAGGATTCAATGATTGAATGACTGTGACGAGCTTCAAACTCCTGAAGGCTGGGCGTTAGTGACAGACGCAAAAGAATCAATGGATTCTATTCCAACCTGATTGAGAACCGACAGATGATTAGCCGTGCCGTGACAGGGTGCGTTGAACATTTCCACTGAAAGGACGGGATTGTAGCCACTGACAACGGTGATGCCCAACATACAGCTTGCCATGGAAAGGAGTAAGAAGGATTGGATGAAGACAGTAGGAAAGCAGAGAGACGGAAGGGACAAAACATCTCCATACGCTTATCTGAAGTTCTCACCAATGAATTACATTAGTATCTCTATCTTTATTTTATGCTTTATTAATATATCATCCATAACCATTTGAATCTGCCTGACTAATATTTACAAGGTGACCATAGCTTGCTTCATACCAACAATCTCCGTGGGATCGACCCTTACTTGCGTAAGGTTTATTACTTGGACGACCCAATACACTTGCTGGTTAGTTGTGTGAAGTTGTGATAAAGAGTTGAGATTACAATTGTGCGTACCATATTGATGGCGCCATTGATGATCACAATTTCGTGCACCAAGTTTTTGGCGCCGTTGCCGGAGATTGTTTGAGTTTGGACAACTGACGGTTCATCTTGTTGCTTAGATTAGGTATTTTTCTTCAGAGTTCTTAAGAATGAATTCTAGTGTTTCAAGGTGATGTTCTTATCATCACCAAAGCTGAATGATTTTCATCAATTTAGCTCTTGAATGCAATGTCCTGCTGAAGCTTGGCTAGCCATGTCTAATTCCTTTAGACTGAAGCTTTAGACTAACATTGCATGATTCCTGGAATTCTCATTAAGAATTTTGATATCTTTATTTTCTTTTCCACTTAATTTTCAAAAAATCCAAAAAAATTACAAAATCATAAAAATGAAAAAAAAATATTTTATGTTTCTTATTGAGACACTAGTCTCATTTTAAGTTTGGTGTCAATTGCATGTTTCTATTCTTCTTGCATTCATGCATGTGTCTTCATTAATCTTCAAGTTGTTCTTGATGATTTCCTTGTCCTGATCTTTAAATTCTCTTGTCTTGAGTGTTTTGTTATTTTTCATATGCATTCTCATTTTGTTAGTGTCAATGGTATACAAACTTCTAAGTTTGGTGTCTTGCATGCATTGTTTAGTTGATTTTAGTTGCATTTTGATTATTCCTCATCATTAAAAATCCAAAAAATTTTTATTTGTGTCTTTTCAAGTCAATAATACAGAGAATTGAAGATTCAGAATATACAGTAGAGGAATTACACAGAAAAAGCTGGGCGTTCAAAATGCCCAGTGAGGAAGGAAAACTGGCGTTTAAACGCCAGCCAGGGTGCCTGGCTGGACGTTGAACGCCCAAAAGGGTAGTGTTTTGGGCGTTAAACGCCAGAATGGATACCATTCTGGGCGTTTAACGCCAGGATGGCACAAGAGGGAAGATTTTGTTTTTAATTCAAATTTTTTTCAAGTTTCAAAATTTTTTCAAAATTAAATCTTTTTCAAATCAAATCTTTTCAATCAAATCTTTTTCAAAATCAATTTTTTTCCATTTTCAAAAATACTTGCTAACAATTAATGATTTGATTCAACAATTCAAGTATGTTGCCTTTTCTGTTGAGAAAGGTTTAATGTTTGAATCATATCTTTTCTTGTTAGCCAAGTCATTAATTTTCAAAATCAAATCTTTTTAAATTATTTTTCAAACCATATCTTCTCAATCACATCTTTTTAAAAAAAACCATAACTTTTAAATCATATCTTTTTAATCACATCTTTTTCAAAATAGTTTTCAATCATATCTTTCTGATTTCTAATTTCAAAATCTTTTTCAAAAATCACTTGATTTCTTTTTCCACTCTTAAGTTTTCGAAAATCAATTAGTATTTTTTCAAAATGTTTTTAAAATCTTTTTATTTTATTTCTTCCCCTCTTCTCACATCCTTCTATTTATGGACTAACACTACTCCTCAATGCACAATTCGAACTCCATCTTTCCTTGATAAGTTCGAATTTTCTACCTCTTCCTTCCATTTTTCTTTTCCTCTGACACCTCAAGGAATCTCTATACTGTGACATAGAGGATTCCATATTTTCTTGTTTTCTTCTCTTTCATATGAGCAGGAGCAAAGACAAAAGCATTCTTGTTGAGGCTGACCCTGAACCTGAAAGGACCTTGAAGCGAAAGCTAAGAGAAGCTAAGGCACAACTCTCTGTAGAGGACCTAACAGAAATCTTCAAACAAGAAGAAGACATGGCAGCCGAAAACAACAACAATGCCAACAATGCAAGGAAGGTGCTAGGTGACTTTACTGCACCTACTCCCGACTTTTATGGGAGAAGCATCTCTATCCCTGCTGTTGGAGCAAACAACTTTGAGCTTAAGCCTCAATTAGTTTCTCTGATGCAACAGAATTGCAAGTTCCATGGACTTCCATTGGAATATCCTCATCAGTTTTTAGCTGAGTTCTTGCAAATCTGTGACACTGTCAAGACTAATGGGGTTGACCCTGAGGTCTACAGACTTATGCTATTCCCTTTTGCTGTAAGAGACAGAGTTAGGATATGGCTGGACTCACAACCTAAAGAAAGCCTGAACTCTTGGGAAATGCTAGTCAATGCCTTCTTGGCAAAGTTCTTTCCACCTCAAAAATTGAGTAAGCTTAGAGTGGAAGTCCAAACCTTCAGATAGAAGGAAGGTGAATCCCTCTATGAAGCTTGGGAAAGATACAAACAATTGATCAGAAAGTGTCCCTCTGACATGCTTTCTAAATGGAGCATCATAGGTATCTTCTATGATGGTCTGTCTGAGCTGTCCAAGATGTCATTAGATAGCTCTGCTGGAGGATCTCTTCATCTGAAGAAGACGCCTGCAGAAGCTCAAGAACTAATTGAAATGGTTGCAAATAACCAATTCATGTACACTTCTAAAAGGAATCCTGTGAACAATGGGACAAATCAGAAGAAAGGAGTTCTTGAGATTGATACTCTAAATGCCATATTGGCTCAGAACAAAATATTGACTCAGCAAGTCAATATGATTTCTCAAAGTCTGTCTGGAATGCAAGCTGCACCAGGCAGTACTAAGGACGCTTCATCTGAAGAAGAAGCTTATGATCCTGAGAATCCTTCAATAGAAGAGGTGAATTACATGGGAGAATCCTATGGAAACACCTATAATCCTTCATGGAGGAATCATCCAAATCTCTCATGGAAGGATCAACAGAGACCTCAACAAGGTTTCAACAACAATAATGGTGGAAGAAACATGTTTAGCAATGGCAAGCCTTTTCCATCATCTTCTTAGCAACAGACAGAGAATTCTAAGCAGAGCCACTCTGACTTAGCAACCATGGTCTCTGATCTAATCAAAACCACTCAAAGTTTCATGACTGAAACAAGGTCCTCTATTAGAAACTTGGAGGCACAAGTGGGTCAGCTGAGTAAGAAAGTTAATGAACTCCCTCCTAGTACTCTTCCAAGCAATACAGAAGAGAATCCAAAAGGAGAGTGCAAGGCCATCAACATGGCCGAATTTGGAGAGGAGGAAGAGGCAGTGATCGCTACTGAGGAAGACCTCAATGGACGTCCACTGGCCTCCAATGAGTTCCCTAATAAGGAACCATGGGAATCTGAGGCTCACACTGAGACCATAGTGATTCCATTGGATTTACTTCTGCCATTCATGAGCTCTGATGAGTATTCTTCCTCTGAAGAGGATGAAGATGTCACTGAAGAGCAAGTTGCTAAATACCTTGGAGCAATCATGAAGCTAAATGACAAGTTATTTGGTAATGAGACTTGGGAGAACAAACCTCTTTGCTCACCAAAGAACTGGATGACTTGTCTAGGCAGAAATTACCTCAAAAGAGACAAGATCCTGGGAAGTTCTCAATACCTTGTGCCATAGGCACCATGACCTTCAAGAAGGCCTTGTGTGACCTAGGGTCAAGTGTAAACCTCATGACTCTCTCTGTAATGGAGAAGCTAGGGATCTTTGAGGTACAAGCTGCAAGAATCTCACTAGAGATGGCAGACAATTCAAGAAAACAAGCTTATGGGCTTGTAGAGGATGTTCTGGTAAAGATTGAAGACCATTACATCCATGCTGATTTCATAGTCCTAGAAACTGGGAAGTGCATGGATGAATCCATCATCCTTGGCAGACCCTTTCTAGCCACAGCAAAGGTTGTGATTGATGTGGACAGAGGAGAATTGATCATTCAAGTGAATGAAGTATCCTTTGTGTTTAAGGCTCAAGGATATCCCTCTGTCACCATGGAGAGGAAGCATGAAGAGCTTCACAGAGCCCTCACAGTCAAACTCTAAGTTTGGTGTTGGGAGGCCACAACCAAATTCTAAGTTTGGTGTTGAACCCCCACATTCAAACTCTAAGTTTGGTGTTGGGAGGTTCCAACATTGCTCTGAGTATCTGTGAGGCTCCATGAGAGCCCACTGTCAAGCTACTGACATTAAAGAAGCGCTTGTTGGGAGGCAACCCAATGTTATATTTATCTAATTTTCCTTTGTTATTTTATGTTTTCTGTAGGTTGATGATCATGGGAAGTCACAAAATCAATTGAAAAAGCAAAAACAGAATGAAAAACAGAAAGAAAAATAGCACACCCTGGAGGAAGACCTTGCTGGCGTTTAAACGCCAGTAAGGGCAGCAAATGGGCGTTTAACGCCCAGTCTGGCACCATTTTGGGCGTTTAACGCCAGAAAGGGGCACCAGACTGGCGTTAAACGCCAGGAAAGGGTAAGAAGCTGGCGTTAAACACCAGAAATGGGCACCAGCCCAGCGTTTAATGCCAGAATTGGCATAGAGAGCATTTTAGCTTGCCACTTGGTGCAGGGATGACTTTTCTTTGACACCTCAGGATCTGTGAACCACACAGGATCCCCACCTACCCCACCACCTTCTCTCTTCTTCTTCACCCATTCACCAATCACCTCAACACCTCTTCCCCAAAAACCCTCACCTATCAAATCCCATCTTTCTCTTCACCACTCACATCCATCCTTCATAAAACCCACCCTCCCATAGCCGAACCTTACCCCTCCCTCCACTCCTATATAAACCCATCTTTACCACCTCATTTTCACACAACCTAAACACTACTTCTCTCCCTTTGGTGAAACCACAAAGCCATCTCCATCTCCTTCATTTCTTCTTCTTCTACTCTCTTCTTTCTTTTTTTGCTCGAGGACGAGCAAACCTTTTAAGTTTGGTGTGGTAAAAGCATTGCTTTTTGTTTTTTCATAACCATTTATGGCATCCAAGGCTGGAGAAACCTCTAGAAAGAGGAAAGGGAAGGCAAAAGCTTCCACCTCCGAGTCATGGGAGATGGAGAGATTCATCTCAAGGGTGCATCAAGACCACTTCTATGAAGTTATGGCCATGAAGAAGGTGATCCCCGAGGTCCTTTTCAAACTCAAAAAGAGTGAATATCCGGAGATCCGACATGAGATTCGAAGAAGAGGTTGGGAAGTTCTTACCAACCCCATTCAACAAGTCAGAATCTTAATGGTTCAAGAGTTCTATGCCAATGCATGGATCACCAAGAGCCATGATCAAAGTGTGAACCCGAACCCAAAGAATTGGCTTACAATGGTTCGGGGGAAATGCTTAGATTTTAGCCCGGAAAATGTAAGGTTGGCATTCAACTTGCCCATGATGCAAGGAGATGAACACCCTTACACTAGAAAGGTCAACTTTGATCAAAGGTTGGAACAAGTCCTTATAGACATCTGTGAAGAGGGCGTTCAATGGAAGAGAGATTCAAGAGGGAAGCCGGTTCAACTGAGAAGGCATGACCTTAAGCCCGTGGCTAGGGGATGTTTGGAGTTTATCCAACGCTTAATCATTCCCACTAGCAACCGGTCCGAAGTTACTATAGACCGGGCCATCATGATTATAGCATCATGATTGGAGAAGAAATAGAAGTTCATGAGGTTATAGCCCAAGAACTTTATAAGGTGGTGGACAAGTCCTCTACCTTGGCAAGGTTAGCCTTTTCTCATCTCATTTGTCACCTCTGTTATTCAGTTGGAGTTGACATAGAGGGAGACATCCTCATTGATGAGGACAAGCCCATCACTAAGAAAAGGATGGAGCAAACAAGAGATCCCACTCATAATGAAATCCCTGAGATGCCTCAAGGGATACACTTTCCTCCACAAAACTATTGGGAGCAAATCAACACCTCCCTAGGAGAATTGAGTTCCAACATGGGACAACTAAGGGTGGAGCACCAAGAACATTCCATCCTCCTCCATGAAATTAGAGAAGATCAAAGAATCATGAGAGAGGAGCAACAAAGGCAAGGAAGAGACATTGAGGAGCTCAAGCACTCCATAAGATCTTCAAGAGGAAGAACAAGCCGCCATCATTGAGGTGGACCCGTTCTTTAATCTCCTTGTTCCTTATTTTCCTGTTTTTCGAATTTTCATGCTTATGTTTATCTATGTTTGTGTCTTGTGATCATTAGTGTCTTAGTGTCTATGCCTTAAAGTTATGAATGTCCTATGAATCCATCACCTTTCTTGAATGAAAAATGTTCTTAATTGAAAAAGAGAAGAATTGCATGAATTTTGAATTTTATAACAGATTAATTATATTGATGTGGTGGCAATACTTTTGTTTTCTGAATGTATGCTTGAACAGTGCATATGTCTTTTGAATTTGTTGTTCATGAATGTTGGCTCTTGAAAGAATGATGAAAAAGGAGACATGTTACTGAGGATCTGAAAAATCATAAAAAATTGATTCTTGAAGCAAGAAAAAGCATTGAATACAAAAAAAAATTTCGAAAAAAAAAGAGAAAAAGAAATAATAAAGTTGTGATCCAAGGCAAAAAGAGTGTGCTTAAGAACCCTGGACACCTCTAATTGGGGACTCTAGCAAAGCTGAGTCACAATCTGAAAAGGTTCACCCAGTTATGTGTCTGTGGCATGTATGTATCCGGTGGTAATACTGGAAGACAGAGTGCTTTGGGCCACGGTCAAGACTCATAAAGTAGCTATGTTCAAGAATCATCATACTTAACTAGGAGAATCAATAACACTATCTAGATTCTGAGTTCCTATAGAAGCCAATCATTCTGAATTTCAAAGGATAGAGTGAGATGCCAAAACTGTTCAGACGCAAAAAGCTAAAAGCCCGGCTCATGTAATTAATACTGATCTTCATAGATGTTTTTGGAATTCATTGCATATTCTCTTCTTTTTATCTTATTTGATCTTCAGTTGCTTGAGGACAAGCAACAATTTAAGTTTGGTGTTGTGATGAGCGGATAATTTATACGCTTTTTGGCATTGTTTTTAGTATGTTTTAGTTAGTTTTTATTATATTTTTATTAATTTTTAGTTAAAATTCACTTTTCTGGACTTTACTATGAGTTTTTGTGTTTTTCTATGATTTCAGGTATTTTCTGGCTGAAATTGAGGGACCTGAGCAAAAATCTGATTCAGATGCTGAAAAGGACTGCAGATGCTGTTGGATTCTGACCTCCCTGCACTCGAAGTAGATTTTCTGGAGCTACAGAATCCCAATTGGCGCGCTCTTAACGGCATTGGAAAGTAGACATCCTGGGCTTTCCAGCAATGTATAAGAGTCCATACTTTGCCCGAGATTTGATGGCCCAAACTGGCATTCCAAATCAGCTCAAAACTGCCCGGCGTTAAACGCCGGAACTGGCACAAGAATGGGAGTTAAACGCCCAAACTGGCACAAAAGCTGGCGTTTAACTCCAAGAAAAGTCTCTACACATGAAAGCTTCAATGCTCAGCCCAAGCACACACCAAGTGGGCCCGGAAGTAGATTTTTATGTCATTTACTCATCTCTGTAAACCCTAGGCTACTAGTTTTCTACAAATAGGACCTTTTGCTATTGTATTTTCATCTTGAGATCTTTGAATCTTTTGATCACGTTTTGGGGGCTGGCCTCTCGGCCATGCCTAGACCTTGTTCTTATGTATTTTCAATGGTGGAGTTTCTACACACCATAGATTAAGGTGTGGAGCTCTGCTGTACCTCGAGTATTAATGCAATTACTATTGTTCTTCTATTCAATTCAGCTTACTCTTGTTCTAAGATATTCATTTGCACCCAAGAACATGATGAATGTGATGATTATGTGACACGCATCATCATTCTCACTTATGAACGAGTGCCTGACAACCACTTCTGTTCTACAAGCAAACAAGGCTTGAATGTTTATCTCTTGAATCCCTTGATCGGAATCTTCGTGGTATAAGCTAGAATTGATGGCGGCATTCAAGAGAATCTGGAAGGTCTAAACCTTGTTTGTGGTATTCTGAGTAGGATTCAATGATTGAATGACTGTGACAAGCTTCAAACTCCTGAAGGCTCGGCGTTAGTGACAGACGCAAAAGAATCAATGGATTCTATTCCAACCTGATTGAGAACCGACAGATGATTAGCCGTGCCGTGACAGGGTGCGTTGAACATTTTCACTGAGAGGACGGGATTGTAGCCACTGACAACGGTGATGCCCAACATACAGCTTGCCATGGAAAGCAGTAAGAAGGATTGGATGAAGACAGTAGGAAAGCAGAGAGACGGAAGGGACAAAGCATCTCCATACGCTTATCTGAAGTTCTCACCAATGAATTACATAAGTATCTCTATCTTTATTTTATGCTTTATTCATATATCATCCATAACCATTTGAATCTACCTGACTAAGATTTACAAGGTGACCATAGCTTGCTTCATACCAACAATCTCCGTGGGATCGACCCTTACTCGCGTAAGGTTTATTACTTGGACGACCCAGTACACTTACTGGTTAGTTGTGCGAAGTTGTGATAAAGAGTTGAGATTACAATTGTGCGTACCATGTTGATGGCGCCATTGATGATCACAATTTCGTGCACCAGCAGCCTACATCCAGTCTCCATCACAACAATGATGGAATTTCACTATAATCATCTTTGATTACAAACACCAATTCTCCCTAGGAACAACCCTTCCTATCTGGGACAAGTCCAGAATCTAACCCCAACCCTGAACTTGACTTGGTTCACTACCAAGCTTTCAACTGCTAAGTGCTAACCCAACTTGCAAGGGGATTCCCACAGAATCATGATACACAACACTGATGTACAAATGACCTCTAAGGACATCTATGGCTTTTTCTTTTAATTTTGTGCACTCTGCCTTTTTCTGCTCTATGGCTTTTTCTTACAAATCTCACTATTTTCTTTTTTTCATAAGACTCAAGACAGACAAAATTAAACAGAAAAATACAAAATGATGAACATTGAAGGAGAAGAACTTCTGTTAGCTTAGGTAGCTATGTGAACACTGTGCTTTTTACTCTTTTCCTTGCTTCAAGCCCTAGCTGTTCTCCCTTATTTATAGAAGGGGAAGCCTCCACGGTTAAAACTATTGAACCAAGCTAAACTTCTTCTTCTTCATGCAAAAACTGGTTCGGCCAGAGAGAGAAGAGAGATAACCAAATGTAAAACCCAACATGCAATTACCTCTGTGTCTTCCCTTGGTCACTAATCTTCATCAATCCTAGCCATCCATCTTGACTTACACTCCAAGAAGGATTCCTAGCCCTTGATGAGTTCTTGATGATGACAGCTTCATCTGCTCCAATTTTTGCATCCTCTATCATGTAGCCACTGTAGCTACCTCCTGTGGTGGTTCATCTTCTTTCTTTTTAGGGTATGGAGAGCTTAAGATTACTTCACCACATCTTACCTTTTGTGGTAAAGATCTTAGCCACAACATACTTCAGATTTTCTTTTTCTTGATGCCATCAATACAATGGCCTTACCACTAGCTTCTTCTTTTTTCAGATGGTAGCTTAAAATTTCTTCCATAGATGCTGTGAAGTGACCGAATGCAAAAAGAGAGATGAGAGAGAAGAGAGAAGACTTTCAATGTGATTTGAATGAAGAAACAAAAGTGAATTACTTTTGCTTCTCTCTTGCTTAGTGGCGTGGATCAGCATTCAATGTCATCAAATCAAAATCTCTTTCTCTTTCATGTTTCCAATGCTTGCATTAAAACTAAGTTAATAAAAATTTGAATTCCATAACCCATGTGAGTGGGTAACCGAACGCATCAAGCAATTCCCCTTTTTTCCATTAATTTCAATTCAGACCAAGATCTTGGTCTTTCAAAAGTGATTTGGGCTAATAATCATTAAATCTGGCCCAACTAAAATAATAATTCAGCCACAACTTTTAAAGCATTTTTTTGAAACCAAGGCTGAATTTCTTCAATCAGATTGGACTTGCCATTTTTGTTTTTTGCCCAAGTTAAAATCTGCACAGCAAAATTATTTAATTAACACATGTGAACCAAAATCAAATTAATAATTGTGTAATTAATCATATTAATAATGTTTAGTCATCAATCTCTCCCTTGATGACTGATAAACCACTATTTCATGATAAATCTTACGCTTAAATTGAATGATTTTATTAACTCTTCACCTACTTATTCATATGAATTTGCATGGTTTTGCAATTCCTTCCTTATGATATGACATATGAGAAAACATGTTTCTTATGCTTTAAAATTAATCAAATTTAATTATTCTTTATTACCATTCGATGCAGTGATTTGTGTGTTGAGTACTTTCAGGGTTTATAGGGCAGGAATGACTTAAAGGATGGAAAGGAAACATACAAAAATGGAAGGAAAACACAAATTGGATTTTTGGAGAAACTGGCAGCGACGTGTCCGCATGGACGACGCGAACGCGTGCTTTGCATAAATTAGCACCGACGCGAGCGCATGGACGACGCGAACGCGTGGCGTGCGAAACACAACTGACGCGGACGCATGACTGACGCGACCGTGTGGAAGAGCAAAACTCCAGATGACGCGACCGCGTGACCCACGCAGACGCGTGACGTGCGCGATCTGCAGAATTTGCAGAAGTCCGTTCCAGCGAGTTCTGGGCCCTTTTGGCCCAGATCCAAGTCCAAAAAATACAGATTAAAGGGTTATAAATAGAGGAATCCATCCATTCATAATACACGGGATACATCAGACAATAGACTTTTGATAATTTAGATGTAGTTTTTAGAGAGAGAGTTTCTCTCTTCTCTCTTAGGATTTTTAGGATTAGGAAAATTTTTCTTCATCTTAGGTTCAATGTTCTTTTTATTCATTTTCTCTTTTATTTGTTTAATGACCATTCATGTTATGATTTTCTTAATATAATTTGAGGTATTTCAGACTCATGATTGCTTTTTCCTATTTATAATTTAGATTATTTACTATTGGCTTTGGTTGATTAATTGGTGACTCTTGAGTTGTCAAACTCATCGTGATTGATAATTATTGTTCTTGCTGATTAATTTAGATTCCTATAACTCTAGTCTTTCCTTAAGGAGTTGACTAGGACTTTCGGTATTAAATTAATTTGTCCACTTAACTGACCTTCATAGTTAGAGGTTGACTGAGTGGTAGCAAAACTATAATTCTCATCACCATTGATAAGGATAACTAGGATAGGACTTCCAGTTTTCATACCTTGCCAAGAGTTTTACTAGTTATTAATTTATCAATTACTGCAATCTATTTCTCTTGCTCAAAACCCTTTTCAAAACCCAAAACATTATTTTCCATAACCAATAATAAAACACACCTCCCTGCAATTCCTTGAGAAGACGACCCGAGGTTTGAATACTTCGGTTAATTATTTTTATTGGGTTTGTTACTTGTGACAACCAAACGTTTGTACGAAAGGATTTTCTGTTGGTTTAGAAGCTATACTTACAACACGACTATTTTTCTAAAATTCTTTACTAGCAAAAATCCGATCGTCAAAATGGCGCTGTTGCCGGGGAATTGCAAACGTGTGCCTTATTATTGATTATTGTAAATACTTTTTCTTTTACTTGTTTATTTGTTTTTCGTTTTTCCTTCTTATTTCTGATAGCTACTATGAATTCTCACCACTCTTGCTCTGAGTTTGGTTCTAATTTTGTTGAAAGGAATGGAAGTTATAACAGGAATATGCATCACGGTCAGAACAATAAAAGATGGATGGAGCCAAGAGGATCTGATCAACCCTTTAGGCAACAACACCCTCCTAGATATCACAGACAAGGATCGTTAAAAATGCATACCAAACCGATAGATATGGTGTGTAACACCCTACCATACAGAGTCTTATGCTTAAGTCATAATTCAGAGATGGCAAGGAATTACGACCTCTAAAATAAAAATTTAGTACGTATAGTAGTATGAATGATTGATTATAACTAGGAGCCTTTGTAGAAAAAGGGGTAAATAAAGAAAATCACAACTCAAAAGCGCAACACTCCGATCGATAACGTAACGAACAAGGATAAACCAACGCGAGATTATATATATACAAAGGAGTGTCAAAAACAGGAATATCAAGACTCAAAATTTGGCTGCGAAGATAACCGGTCCGAGCATAGCAATATATACATATGAATAAAATAAGAAAAACCCTAAAGGAAACCCAAAGGGACACAAATACAGAAAACTATTCTCCAAAATCTCCCATAAAAGAAGTCATCACAGTTTGTATTATTTAATGGAGATAAAAGTATCTAAGCAAAACATATAACTCAAAACATAGTCCCGAGAACAAAGGATCTTCGCAAATCTAGAAGTCTCCAGCAGGCCTCAGCGAGAAACCTCACGTCCTGCATCTGAAAATCACAAAATCTGCATGGGTGAGAACCAGAGGTCTCCAGCATGGTAACATTTTCCACATATATAATATATAATAATAGAGGAAAGCCAAAGGCAATCCTAGAACTTCCTCCAGATAATATCAAAGCATATAAACAAGCTAAACCATATGTGGCGACTGACTAAAGATTCTTCAGTCTAACTAATACTTCCCTTTCCAATTCCTTCACACCTCCCAACCACCAGCAGGAGTATAATGTAGCAAACACAGTTATATCAAACAATAAATATACAAATAGTAACAAATAAGGCATTTAGACAATTAGCAAGTAATATGCAGTCAAATAGGCAATCTCAAACAATTCATATAGTATGCATATGATGAATGCCTGTCCCTAGTGGCTGATGATATCATTTGTCGGTTATAGAGCCAACCCGACAAGTCCTGGTAGCTAACCATTAGATTGTCCCTCTATCGCACATCCCCAACTCGGGTTATACTCATCATAAACATGATCATAATCATGATCCATATCCATCACCTTCACTGGTGAATATTTACGGAGGCGAACTCATCCGGGGCTTTCACAGTGCCCGGCCACCCTTACGATATAGGGTCAAAAGAGCTTCGAGTCTCAACCTGGAGCACGTGGTGGCTAGTCACTGCTTTCTTCCAGGGAAACTCTCATCTCCAACAGTGGAAGTGCAACATTCACAATTAATTCAAAAGCATATATGCATTTATACTTAGTCATAATCATGGCTCCGCCATAACACGGTAATAATCTAGCCATCCGGCTCACGGTTAAATCCATAACCAGCCATTTCATTATCAATTACGGCCTTTTGGCCCATGGCATAACAAGCACTTCCACCACCATCCTCCGCCTCTCACATAATCATCTTTGATCCTCAATTATCATTCATTTTCCCTTGCTTCACCCGCAAGTTACCACATTCCCTAGCTCCTTTTCTAATTGCTAGGCATATCATAATGATTTAAGACATAAGTGGTGAGATCGGAGGCTTAGAAGTATGAGATTTGGCTTTTAAAACTCAAAAATCAACTTTGGGATAAAAACAGGGCCCCGCGTACGTGCACTCCACGCGCACGCGTGGATGGCCACAAAACTCATCGACGTGTATGAGTCATGCACGCTAATGTATGGATTGAAAAATAGCCAAGCAACGCGCACGCGTCAGCCCCACGTACGCGTGGGTGCTCTCGTGTCCCAGGCACAAAACTGGCACAATTCTGGCACAACTCTCTGAAAAATGACTGGGCATTGGGTGCAGCACATCTGCGCACCCGCGCACACCATGCGCACGCGTGGATGGCGCTTTCTGAAAGAACGGTGCGTACGCGCCAAGTGCGCCTACGCGCGAAGGGTCATTCTGCTAAAAAATTTTCTAAGTTAAAAGCTGCAGAATTCACAGATTCAACCCCCAGTCTTCCAACGGACATAACTTTCTCATTTTAAATCGTTTTTCACCTGTTCTTCGAACGGCATGGACATCTCGGATCCAATTTTATTTCTAAACAGATTTGGCATAAAACGGAGATCCGTAGTCCAAGTTATGTCCCGTCAAAGTATGCCCAAAAACTATATTTTCATACAAAATCACAAAGTGCCATTTTCAAAACAAGTCATTTTCAACTCTTTTCAAAATCAATCAAAACATGCCAATTTCATCCCTTTTCTTTGAAATCAATCAAAACATACCAAAGTCAACATCAAGCCTCCTCAGTTCACACATTGACACTTTACCACAAATCACCAAAATCACTATCCCATCATTTTAACCCACTTCACCCAAGTGGCTCAAACTCAAACACATTGACATATCATATACTCTTCCTCGTGCCAATTTTCAACAACACCAATTCCAATAAATCATCATTGTACACAATCAAAATCATACTCACCATCAACATGGTTCCACCCACAATTCAACCATAATCAATCATCAAGCATATATCACAACATGCATATTTCTCATACATCATACCATCAAGGCATCAATAATCATCATCACATATATGACCACATCATATATATCAACCATTCAACAACATCAACAATTCAATGCCTATCTTAGGGCCTCTAGCCTAAGTATTTCCTACCACATTACATATTCGATACGAGAAACCGAGACCATACCTTAACCGATTTCCCAAGCTCAACCAGAGCACTTCCAAACTACTTTTCCTCAAGCTCTCAAGGCCTCAACACCTCAGATTTTTCACCACCCAATCCCTTTTTAAGCTTTCCAAAATCACCAATCAAGCTCAAATATTCACACATACACAACCTAAGCCACAATCATCATACCCATACACAACATCTCAACACCCAAACATCATAGAACAATAATTTACACTAGGGTTGAGAATCTTACCACACCCAATGTCCAAGGAGACAAGATTAACCTTCTCCTTCAAGAGAGTTGGGTCCTATAACATCAAAGAGCCCAAAATCTCAATATTTTTGCTCATGAAACTAAAAAACAAGGCTAGAAATTTGAAGAGCAAAATGTGGCTTACCTCAAGATTGATTGTATGGGTTTTGTAGAGCTCTTTGTGGTGAACGCGTGGCCGTACACGGTGCGGCAATCGGAGCTCTAGATCAAAAGTTATGGTGGTTTGAAGATCAACCAAGGGAGAGAACTTGAGAGAGTGTTCTTCCCTTCCTCTCCACCATTTCAGCGTGTGTGTGTTTTTAATGAGGAGAGAGAATGCTGAAAACTAGGGTTTTGGTTTATTTATGTTGGGCCAAGGGCCCACTTTGGGTCCGGTTGGCCCGGTTTGGCCCGTTCGGTCCAATCTTGGTCCGAATTCTATAAAATTGGTACCAAAATTCTTGTCTCAATCTCCTCTATCACATTTAGCCATAAAAATTACATTTTGGACTTTCTAGAATAAATTCTCATTTATGGGTTAATTAGCCGTTAATTAACCGGATTTTACATAGTGGACCTCCTTGTAGTTACCAACAAGCCCCACCCTATGCTCAGAGACCATCCTCTCAACACAGCTTTGAACCACCACACTCACAAGCTCCTTTTCACCATTCGCCACCGTATGATCCTTATCCACCCCAACGCCAATCCAATTACTCCCAAGAACACCACTCCCCTATGCACCATGTCCATATCCATCAAGCCAAGAATCACAGGTTCGCTTCGAAGAATCAGTAGACCAATTTCATACAACCCTTCATCAACTGGAGCAAGCAATAAATCAATTATCTTCCAGACGTTTGGACACTCAACAAACCCCCATGGCTTCATGTGGAGAACCTAATGAAGAACGTAGCATGAAGAAGACACTAGAAGCTCCAGTGGACAATATAGAGCATAACTTCGTACTAGAACAAGTAGAGGAACATGTCACTATAGAAGAAGAAGAGTTGGTTGAAGACTTAGGAGATGCCAAACCTCTGCCAGAATCCAGAGCTGTAGAGAATTCCGTCAAAGCAGGCATCCTATGAGGAATTGGACGGAATAATCCAAGACGCATGTTCTCTTGATGATGATTATCACAAGTCAAGTCCTCTTAGTAATGAACTTGCATCCGCAAGTGAATTCTACGAGATAGGAGAATCTTCCCCATGTGAATACGAAGATGATGCAGAGGTAGACTTTTCTCAACCTCCCAATTATGACTCAAGTAATGAGGAAGATATCGAAGACTTTGATCAAGACATGGTTGAAATAGGAGATATTTGCAAGGAAGTGGAGGAATTCACTAAAGACCACAAGGGAGTAGAGCTTGCAGAACCACTGGAAACGCTTATCCCAAGGCCATTACCACCCAACTCCAACTTCAAGTGGGTAAAATCCTCGACCTTTATCTTTACTTTTCCACTTGAACATGGTTTACTTGAAACAGATCGCCAGCTTAGAGCTTTTTGCAGCTTTAAGAGAAAAAGGGAAATGACTTGCACTCAGAGCTGGTATGCAGGATTCAATGAGGTTTCACACTTCAATTTGAGGCGCAAGAATTGGTGTCAAGCTCAATTGAAAGGATCTCGGAAGCTGTTTGGTCAGTGCAGTGAGAATTCAGGTTACTCACCACCCGACTGGAAAAATGTAGATCAAGATAAAATTGGGTGTAAAAGAAGAGTTTGGGATCCTGGAATCTATTCTGACATTCAATACCCTGGAAGCCAGAAAACCTATTTGAAACTGCTCAAAGGTTTTACGTGTCTTGTTTGGGACCCCAGACGATGCTGGCATTCCAAACACTGGTGGAGATTTTTGGACGAATTCAAGCACAAGCCACCATAGCAGGAAGCTCATCAAATGTCCAATTTAAGAAATTTAACTAAAAGTGCTAGGTGGGAGACAACCCACCATGGTATGATCGTTCATTCTCCATTCTACTCTATTTTTGAATTTTGTTTGAACCTGGAATTTTTGCATGACATTCATTGCATTTTGCATTCTGCATACTGCATAAAAGAGAGAGAGAGAGAGAGCACGTGATGCGACAGCGTCGTTGACGCGTCCGCATCACAAGTGCATTAGAAAGAAAAGGAAAGTGAACAGAAAGTGTCCCACGCGCTCGCGTGAGTTGCGAAAAATGCCACCCACGCGTCCGCGTCACTCACGCGAACGCGTGATCTGATATCGGCGTAAAGATCCAACGCCTAGAAATATGGGCAAGAATCGTGCGACTGGTGTGCGTTTAGCACAAAACAACCCACGCGTGCGCATCCCTGACGTGAACACGTCACTTGAACAACACCCATCCCATGCGAAAGTGTGAGTGACGTGATCGCGTCGCATAGATATTATGGCCCCCTTAAATGGAGACAGAGAGTTGCACTGAAACGACGCTGGAAGCATGCATCTAGCACAAATTTTAGCGACGCGTTTGTGTGCTTCACGCATCTGCGTCACCCATCTTTCACCCAACCCACACGATTGCGTCGACCACGCATCCGCGTCAACCCTATTTCACCCCACTCACGCGATCGCGTCCTCCATGCGTTCGCGTGGATTTACAATCACCAACCCCAATTCATGCGAACCCTACCCTGTCGCGTCCCCCAAACCCCAACCCCCCTCTTCCTCTGTTCTCTGCAACTCCACACCTCACCAGACCACCATACCCAACCACCTTGCTCCGACCACCGCCACACCACCCTCAACCACCCAGACCCGCCGACCAACTCTCTCCCCCTTCTCTTCTTTCTTCCCTTCTTCCTTTCACCCTCCTCTGCCACTGCCCCCACCGCAGCCAGCCTCAGACCGCCGCAGCAAACCTCCGCCGCCCACCACCTTAACCCTCACCCCCTCTTCTCAACCATAACCACCCAACCCTCCACCATTCACCCCTTCCTGCACCCCTGCCACTGCCCCTGCTCCATCACCACGCCGCCGCCGTTCCTCCAGCACCGCCGCATCACCACCACCACCTGTTTGCCCTCATCTCTGTTCTATATCATTGTGCTTTACGCACCAGGTTCTGCCATTCGGTGATTCCTCCTTGCGACTCTTTTCATTCCTAGTTAGTTGCGTATTTATCAGAATTTGTTCAATTTAGGATATTTAGAGATGCATGTTCGTAGTGGATTCTAGGTGGTTAGGTAGCTAGGATCTGGTTAGTGTATTTAGGCCTAATAATTGCACCGTTCTTGTTATCTGTTTATCTGTTCTGCAATCGTAATCTGGCTGTGATGTTCATACTGTTCATATGCTGCTCTTAACTGTTGCATGCTGCTGTTACACTACTCCTTCATATTCATGTAATTTGTGCAGCCTTATTTCCATTCATATGAACTGTTTTATTTTCTTGCTATTTGTTTTTCCGGGACCATCCAATTTTAGCCGGAATGCTGCCCAATTTTTTGCAAATTGTTTCCTTTTTACATTCAGGAATTGGTTTTGGCATTTCTCAATTTTGCACCACTCAACCAAACTAATTCTTGAATGCACGGGCCTGCTTCCTTATTCCTTTCGGCTTCCTGGTTAACAAATTGCTTTATTGATGATCTTATTTTAATTTTTACTACTTCTGTATCTATCTGATTCTTCTTCAATACCCTGTTATCCCTGCTTGAATATGAGTGAATTATTCTTTAAATGTGTGAATTTATTGCTAACTAGGAAACCGTTTCTCATGCCACTTACTTTGACTTTCTTTTTACTAACTCACTGCTTTAACCTCCTTTTAACTTATTAACCATTCTAAATTTCTAACTCATGGCATGACTACTATTTTCCTAATTAACAAATATTCTACATATCATATATTCAACTCACTTTGTGCTTTTACCCCTCTTTCGTTCATCTTTTGCCTTTATGCTTATATTGCTATTACCCTATTTGCCTACTTATTTTCTTGCTTTCACTCTTCAATTATACCCTGGATATTCTGTCTTTCAGGATGTCTGATTCTCAAAGCAAGGGAAAGGGCAAAGTGACCACTGGCAAAAGGAAAAGAGGCGAATCCTCTGCATCCATCCTTAGCATCTTACATGATGATTCCTGGCGGGAGAAGAACTTTACCCCGCAGGAAAAAGCTGATCAGTTGGTACCTGCGACTGACCCGGTTAAATTTGCAAACAAATACTTTGAGTTGAAGTACCCAGTTTTTCCACATCCAGGAACCTATACCTGGAAAGGACACTCAAAATTCAAGAAGAACTCAGGCAGTATACTTCAGATCAGATCAAACAGAGAGGCTGATTCTTCCTGGAGAGAAACTTAACTGAGGTCAACTTATCCTGGGTCAGGAAATTCTACTGTAACTATTTTCTATCATCCCTGGATGTAGTACAGCTCAGAGGCAAGCAAGTTCTGGTCACTGAGGAGGCAATTGAGGACATCCTCTAGCTTCCACCTAAATCGGATCAGCCAGATGGTTACCAAAAAGCTGAGGAGGATATGAGGTTCATGAGGTTTGATTGGGATGCAGTGAAAAGGGATATCACTCTTGATTCTACTGTTCCATGGGTCATGGGAAAGAACACAGTGGTACCCAAGAGAATCAGGCTCATTTATCTGAATGATGAGGCTCGGCTATGGCAACAGATTCTGAGTAACTACGTGATGCCGAGCACTCATGAGACGGAGGTGCCAGCTGCTATTATTACCCTCATCTGGTGTGTGATGACGGGTAAGGACTTATATCTACCCCGCTTCATCCGGCATTACATGACCGGAGTCCATGTTAGAGGCACCCTCCCCTTTCCATTCCTGATTACTCAGTTGGGACGCCGAGTTGAGGTACCTTGGGAGGTTGCTGATGAAAAGCCATTCACCGCGGACTGCAGAAAGATCATTCCCCACAGTCGTAAGTTTCAGGCTTTCGGCTACCGACCTCCATTTCTCACTGACTCTACTGAGGCAGCCACTTCTTCAGCTACTCCTTCTACTTCCACTACTCCAGCGCCACCCACTGCACCCCCACCTGCTCCTGAGCCCGTCTACCTTCTAGTGCACCACCTCTTTGACCGCCTAGATCAGATGGAGCGCCGTCACCAGCAGCACTTTGAGAGGTCTGAACGTCGCAACAGGCGACATTATGAAAGGTCTGAGCGTCGCCACAAGCGGCGTTATGAGCACCTCAAGCTGATGATCAGATCTGGTGGCGACATCCCTTCCGAGTATGACACGCTCTCCGACACATCTGAGGAGGAGGTGAGCGATCATGAGGAGGAGGTACCTACCCAGGACGAGCAGGGAGGACTAGAGCACACTGTCCCACATCATAAGGAGCACCACCAGCTACAGACCGCAGATCCGGAGGTTCCTCTATGGACAGAGCCCCCGCTTCAGCAGCCCACTCCTCCTACACTTACAGCGACTGCAGACCCTCAGACCACCACCGAGACTCCAGCCGCCCATCATTCCAGTGGTGACACTCCTTCACACCCGGCTTGAGTGAGCATCGAGGACGATGCTTTATTTTAAGTGTGGGAAGGTCGCCATCTCTAGCATATTTTCTTTGTGAACCACTACAGACTCTTTTATTTTATTTTGCTTATTTTTCTGTATTTTTATCTTTATTTTTATTTTTATTTTTTCAGTACTTATACATTGTTCTTTTCATGTGTTTTTACTCTATTTTCTATATTTTGCACTTTAGTTCATATTTTAGCCATTTAGTTTAATTGCAATTCTAACTCATTAGTCATAGAATATGTGGATTAATTAGTGTAGTTTACCCTTTTAGCATATTGATAGGTGAAATTGTGATCATCAACAATGGCTCCAAAGACTTGGTGCTCTCAAACGTGAATCACACTTTGTCACAACTCCGCACAACTAACCAGCAAGTGTATTGGGTCGTCCAAGTAATACCTTACGTGAGTAAGGGTCGATCCCACAGAGATTGTTGGTATGAAGCAAGCTATGGTCATCTTATAAATCTCAGTCAGGCGGATAATAAATGGTTATGGAGTTTTTGAATAATAATAATAAATAAACAGAAAATAAAGATAGAAGAACTTATGTAGATCATTGGTGAGAATTTCACATAAGTGCATAGAGATGCTTGTTCCTGTTGAATCTCTGCTTTCCTACTGCTTTCTTCCAATCCTTCTTATTCCTTTTCATGGCAAGCTGTATGTAGGTGGTGCACGAAATTGTGATCATCAATGGAGCCATCAACATGGTACGCACAATTGTAATCTCACTTCTTTATCACAACTTCGCACAACTAACCAGCAAGTGTACTGGGTCGTCCAAGTAATAAACCTTACGCGAGTAAGGGTCGATCCCACAGAGATTGTTGGTATGAAGCAAGCTATGGTCACCTTGTAAATCTCAGTCAGGCAAACTCAAATGGGTATGGTGATAAACGAATAAAGCATAAAGATAAAGATAGAGATACTTATGTAATTCATTGGTAGGAATTTCAGATAAGCGTATGAAGATGCCTTCCCTTCCGTCTCTCTGCTTTCCTACTGTCCTCATCCAATCCTTCTTACTCCTTTCCATGGCAAGCTTAAGCAAGGGTTTCACCGTTGTCAGTGGCTACCTCCCATCCTCTCAGTGGAAATGTTCAACGCACCCTGTCACGGCACGGCTATCCATCTGTCAGTTCTCGATCAGGCCGGAATAGAATCCAGTGATTCTTTTGCGTCTGTCACTAACGCCCCGCCTTCAGGAGTTTGAAGCACGTCACAGTCATTCAATCATTGAATCCTACTCAGAATACCACAGACAAGGTTAGACCTTCCGGATTCTCTTGAATGCCGCCATCAGTTCTAGCCTATACCACGAAGACTCTGATCTCACGGAATGGCTGGCTCGTTTGTCAGGAGAGCACTCGGTTGTCAGGCGATCAACCATGCATCGTGTATCAGGAATCCAAGAGATATTCACCCAATCGAAGGTAGAACGGAGGTGGTTGTCAGTCACACGTTCATAGGTGAGAATGATGATGAGTGTCATGGATCATCACATTCATCAAGTTGAAGAACAAGTGATATCTTAGAACAAGAACAAGCGGAATTGAATAGAAGAACAATAGTAATTGCATTAATACTCGAGGTACAGCAGAGCTACACACCTTAATCTATGGTGTGTAGAAACTCCACCGTTGAAAATACATAAGAACAAGAGTGATCATTGGCTTCGGTCCCAGAGAGGGAACTAGAAGAACCAAGATGAAAAATACAATGGTATATTGTCTTACTTATAGAAAACTAGAAGCCTAGGGTGTACAGAGATGAGTAAATGACATAAAAATCCACTTCCGGGCCCACTTGGTGTGTGCTTGGGCTGAGCATTGAAGCATTTTCGTGTAGAGACTCTTCTTGGAGTTAAACGCCAGCTTTGGTGCCAGTTTGGGCGTTTAACTCCCATTTTGGTGCCAGTTCCGGCGTTTAACGCTAGAATTTCTGAGGGTGACTTTGAACGCCGGTTTGGGCCATCAAATCTTGGGCAAAGTATGAACTATCATATATTGCTGGAAAGCCCAAGATGTCTACTTTCCAACGCCGTTGAGAGCGCGCCAATTGGGCTTCTGTGGCTCCAAAAAATCGACTTCGAGTGCTGGGAGGTCAGAATCCAACAGCATCTGCAGTCCTTTTTGGTCTCTGAATCAGCTTTTTGCTCAAGTCCCTCAATTTCAGCCAGAAAATACCTGAAATCACAGAAAAACACACAAACTCATAGTAAAGCCCAGAAAAGTGAATTTTAACTAAAAACTAATAAAAATATACTAAAAACCAACTAGATCATACTAAAAACATACTAAAAACAATGCCAAAAAGCGTACAAATTATCCGCTCATCACAACACCAAACTTAAATTGTTGCTTGTCCTCAAGCAACTGAAAATCAAATAAGATAAAAAGAAGAGAATATGCAATGAATTCCAAAAACATCTATGAAGATCAGTATTAATTAGATGAGCGGGGCTTTTAGCTTTTTGCCTCTGAATAGTTTTGGCATCTCACTCTATCCTTTGAAATTCAGAATGATTGGCTTCTTTAGGAACTCAGAATCCAGATAGTGTTATTGATTCTCCTAGTTAAGTATGATGATTCTTGAACACAGCTACTTATTGAGTCTTGGCTGTGGCCCAAAGCACTCTGTCTTCCAGTATTACCACCGGATACATACATGCCACAGACACATAATTGGGTGAACCTTTTCAGATTGTGACTCAGCTTTGCTAGAGTCCCCAATTAGAGGTGTCCAGGGTTCTTAAGCACACTCTTTTTGCCTTGGATCACAACTTTATTTCTTTCTTTTTCTTTCTTTTTCTCTTTTTTTTTTAAAATTTTTTTCGAAATTTTTTTTTTATATTCACTGCTTTTTTTCTTGCTTCAAGAATCATTTTTATGATTTTTCAGATCCTCAGTAACATGTCTCCTTTTTCATCATTCATTCAAGAGCCAATATTCATGAACCACAAATTCAAAAGACATATGCACTGTTCAAGCATACATTCAGAAAACAAAAATATTGCCACCACATCAAAATAATTAAACTGTTATAAAATTCAAAATTCATGCAATTCTTCTCTTTTTCAATTAAGAACATTTATTATTTTAGAGAGGTGATGGATTCATAGGACATTCATAACTTTAAGGCATAGACACTAAGACACTAATGATCACAAGACACAAACATAGACAAACATAAGCACTAAAATTCGAAAAACAGGAATTAAAGAACAAGGAAATTAAAGAACGGGTCCACCTTAGTGATGGCGGCTTGTTTTTCTTCTTGAAGATCCTATGGAGTGTTTGAGCTCCTCAATGTCCCTTCCTTGTCTTTGTTGCTCCTCTCTCATGATTCTTTGATCTTCTCTAATTTCATGGAGGATGATGGAGTGTTCTTGGTGCTCCACCCTTAGTTGTCCCATGTTGGAACTCAATTCTCCTAGGGAGGTGTTTAGTTGCTCCCAATAGTTTTGTGGAGGAAAGTGCATCCCTTGAGGAATCTCAGGGATCTCATGATGAGTGGGGTCTCTTGTGTGCTCCATCCTCTTCTTAGTGATGGGCTTGTCCTCATCAATAGGGATGTCTCCCTCTATGTCAACTCTAACTGAATAACAGAGGTGACAAATGAGATGAGGAAAGGCTAACCTTGCCAAGGTAGAGGACTTGTCCGCCACCTTATAGAGTTCTTGAGCTATAACCTCATGAACTTCTATTTCTTCTCCAATCATGATGCTATGAATCATGATAGCCCGGTCTATGGTAACTTCGGACCGGTTGCTAGTGGGAATGATTGAGCGTTGAATAAACTCCAACCATCCTCTAGCCACGGGCTTGAGGTCATGCCTTCTCAATTGAACCGGCTTCCCTCTTGAATCTCTCTTCCATTGGGTGCCTTCTTCACATATGACTGTGAGGACTTGGTCCAACCTTTGATCAAAGTTGACCCTTTTAGTGTAAGGATGTTCATCTCCTTGCATCATAGGCAAGTTGAATGCCAACCTTACATTTTCCGGACTAAAAACCAAGTATTTCCCCCGAACCATAGTAAGCCAATTCTTTGGATCCGGGTTCATACTTTGGTCATGGTTCTTGGTGATCCATGCATTGGCATAGAACTCTTGAACCATTAAGATTCCGACTTGTTGAATGGGGTTGGTAAGAACTTCCCAACCTCTCCTTCAGATCTCATGTCGGATCTCCGGATATTCACTCTTTTTGAGTGAAAAAGGGACCTCGGGGATCACCTTCTTCAAGGCCACAACTTCATAGAAGTGGTCTTGATGCACCCTTGAGATGAATCTTTCCATCTCCCATGACTCGGAGGTGGAAGCTTTTGCCTTCCCTTTCCTCTTTCTAGAAGTTTCTCCGGCCTTGGATGCCATAAATGGTTATGGAAAAATAAAAAGCAATGCTTTTACCACACCAAACTTAAAAGGTTTGCTCGTCCTCGAGCAAAAGAAGGAAGAAGAGAGTAGAAGAAGAAGAAATGACGAAGAAGGGAATGGCTTTGTGTTCGGCCAAAAGGGGAAGAAGTGGTGTTTAGGTTGTGTGAAAATGAAGGAGTGAAGATGGGTTTATATAGGAGAGGGGGAAGGGTGATGTTCGGCTATGTATGGGTGGGTTTGGGTGGGAAAGTGGTTTGAATTTGAATGGTGAGGTAAGTGGGGTTTTATGAAGGATGGATGTGAGTGGTGAAGAGAAAGATGGGATTTGATAGGTGAAGGGTTTTTGGGGAAGAGGTGTTGAGGTGATTGGTGAATGGGTGAAGAAGAAGAGAGAGAGTGGTGGGGTAGGTGGGGATCCTGTGGGGTCCACAGATCCTGAGGTGTCAAGGAAAAGTCATCCCTGCACCAAATGGCAAGCAAAATTGCGTTTTTAGCCATTTCTGGCGTTAAACGCCGGGTTGGTGCCCATTTCTGGTGTTTAACGCCAGGTTCTTGCCCTTTTCTGGCGTTTAACGCCAGTCTGGTGCCCCTTTCTGGCGTTAAACGCCCAGAATGGTGCCAGACTGGACGTTAAACGCCCAACAGCTAGCCTTACTGGCGTTTAAATGCCAGTACGCTCTCCTCCAGGGTGTGCTGTTTTTCTTTCTGTTTTTCTTTCTGTTTTTGCTTTTTCCATTGATTTTGTGACTTCTCATGATCATCAACCTACAAAAAACATAAAATAACAAAAGAAAATAGTTAATTATAAAACATTGGGTTGCCTCCCAACAAGCGCTTCTTTAATGTCATTAGCTTGACAGAGGACTCTCATGGAGCCTCAGAAATGCTCAGAGCTATGTTGGAACCTCCCAACACCAAACTTAGAGTTTGAATGTGGGGGTTCAACACCAAACTTAGAAGTTGGTTGTGGCCTCCCAACACCAAACTTAGAGTTTGACTGTGGGGGCTCTGTTTGGCTCTGTTTTGAGAGAAGCTCTTCATGCTTCCTCTCCATGGTGACAGAGGGATATCCTTGAGCCTTAAACACAAAGGATTCTTTATTCACTTGAATGATCAATTCTCCCCTATCAACATCAATCACAGCTCTTGCTGTGGCTAGGAAGGGTCTGCCAAGGATGATGGATTCATCCATGCACTTACCAGTCTCTAGGACTATGAAATCAGTAGTGATGTAATGGTCTTCAACCTTTACCAGAACATCCTCTACAAGTCCATAAGCTTGTTTTCTTGAATTGTCTGCCATCTCTAGTGAGATTTTTGCAGCTTGCACCTCAAAGATCCCTAACTTCTCCATTACAGAGAGAGGCATGAGGTTTACACTTGACCCTAAGTCACACAAGGCCTTCTTGAAGGTCATGGTGCCTATGGTACAAGGTATTGAAAACGTCCCAGGATCCTGTCTCTTTTGAGGCAGTTCCTGCCTAGACAAGTCATCCAGTTCTTTGGTGAGCAAAGGGGGTTCATCCTCCCAAGTCTCATTTCCAAATAACTTGTCATTTAGCTTCATGATTGCTCCAAGGTATTTAGCAACTTGCTCTTCAGTGACATACTCATCCTCTTCAGAGGAAGAATACTCATCAGAGCTCATGAATGGCAGAAGTAAGTCCAATAGAATCTCTATGGTCTCATTTTGAGCCTCAGATTCCCATGGTTCCTCATTGGGGAACTCATTGGAGGCCAGTGGACGTCCATTGAGGTCTTCCTCAGTGGCGTTCACTGCCTCTCCTTCCTCTCCAAATTCGGCCATGTTGATGGCTTTGCACTCTCCTTTTGGATTTTCTTCTGTATTGCTTGGGAGAGTACTAGGAGGGAGTTCAGTAATTTTCTTGCTCAGCTGACCCACTTGTGCCTCCAAATTTCTAATGGAGGACCTTGTTTCAGTCATGAAACTTTGAGTGGTTTTGATTAGATCAGAGACCATGGTTGCTAAGTCAGAGTTATTCTGCTTAGAACTCTCTGTCTGTTGCTGAGAAGATGATGGAAAAGGTTTGCTATTGCTAAACCTGTTTCTTCCACCATTATTGTTGTTGAAACCTTGTTGAGGTCTCTGTTGATCCTTCCATGAAAAATTTGGATGATTTCTCCATGAAGGATTATAGGTGTTTCCATAGGGTTCTCCCATGTAATTCACCTCTTCCATTGAAGGGTTCTCAGGATCATAAGCTTCTTCCTCAGATGAAGCTTCCTTAGTACTGCTTGGTGCATTTTGCATTCCAGACAGACTTTGAGAAATCATATTGACTTGTTGAGTCAATATTTTGTTCTGAGCCAATATGGCATTCAGAGTATCAATCTCAATAACTCCTTTCTTCTGACTAGTCCCATTGTTCACAGGATTCCTTTCAGAAGTGTACATGAATTGGTTATTTGCAACCATTTCAATCAGCTCTTGAGCTTCTGTAGGCGTCTTCTTCAGATGAAGAGATCCTCCAGCAGAGCTATCCAAAGACATCTTGGATAGTTCAGAGAGACCATCATAGAAAATACCTATCATGCTCCATTCAGAAAGCATGTCAAAGGGACACCTTCTGATCAATTGTTTGTATCTTTCCCAAGCTTCATAGAGGGATTCTCCTTCCTTCTGTCTGAAGGTTTGGACTTCCACTCTAAGCTTACTCAATTTTTGAGGTGGAAAGAACTTTGCCAAGAAGGCATTGACTAGCTTTTCCCAAGAGTCCAGGCTTTCTTTAGGTTGAGAGTCCAACCATGTCCTAGCTCTGTCTCTTACGGCAAAAGGGAATAGCATAAGTCTGTAGACCTCAGGGTCAACCCCATTAGTCTTGACAGTGTCACAGATTTGCAAGAATTCAGCCAAAAACTGATGAGGATCTTCCAATGGAAGTCCATGGAACTTGCAATTCTGTTGCATTAGAGAAACTAATTGAGGCTTAAGCTCAAAGTTGTTTGCTCCAATGGTAGGGATAGAGATGCTTCTCCCATAGAAGTCGGGAGTAGGTGCAGTAAAGTCACCCAGCACCTTCCTTGCATTGTTGGCATTGTTGTTTTCGGCTGCCATGAGTTCTTCTTCTTTGAAGAATTCGGTTAGGTCCTCTACAGAGAGTTGTGCCTTAGCTTCTCTTAGCTTTCGCTTCAAGGTCCTTTCAGGTTCGGGATCAGCCTCAACAAGAATGCTTTTGTCTCTGCTCCTGCTCATAAGAAAGAGAAGAGAACAAGGAAATATGGAATCCTCTATGTCACAGTATAGAGATTCCTTGAGGTGTCAGAGGAAAAGAAAAATAGAAGGCAGAAGTAGAAAATTCGAACTTATCAAGAAGGATGGAGTTCGAATTTTGCATTAAGGAATAGTGTTAGTCCATAAATAGAAGGATGTGAGAAGAAGGGAAGTAATTTTCGAAAATTAAGTAAAAGAATTTGAAAACATTTTTGAAAAACCTTCATTGAATTTCGAAAATCAAGGGTGGGAAAGAAATCAAGTGATTTTTGAAAAAGATTTTGAAATTAGAAATGAAAAAGATTTGATTGAAAACTATTTTGAAAAAGATGTGATTAAGAAGATATGATTGGTTTTAAAAAAATGTGATTGAGAAGATATGATTTGAAAAACTTTTTAAAAAGATTTGATTTTAAACATTAATGACTTGGCTATCAAGAAAAGATATGATCCAAACATTAAACCTTTCTCAACAGAAAAGGCAACATACTTGATATGTTGAATCAAATCATTAATTGATAGCAAGTATCTTTGAAAATAGAAAGAAATTGATTTTGAAAAAGATTTGATTGAAAAGATATGATTTGAAAAAGATTTGATTTTGAAAGATTTTGAAAACCTGAAAAAAAATTTGATTTGAAAACAAAATCTTCCCTCTTGTGCCATCCTGGCGTTAAACGCCCAGAATGGTGCACATTCTGGCGTTTAACGCCCAAAACGATACCTTTTTGGGCGTTAAACGCCCAACCAGGTACCCTGGCTGGCGTTTAAACGCCAGTCTGTCCTTCTTCACTAGGCGTTTTGAACGCCCAGCTTTTTCTGTGCAATTCCTCTGCTGTATGTTCTGAATCTTCAATTCTCTGTATTATTGACTTGAAAAGACACAAATTAAAAATATTTTTGGATTTTTGACAATAAAGAAAAATCAAAATGCAACTAAAATCAAATAACAATGCATGCAAGACACCAAACTTAGCAGTTTGTATACTACTGACACTAATGAAAATGCATATGAGACACATAAACACTCAAACCAAGAGAATTCAAAGATCAGAATAAGAAATCATCAAGAACAACTTGAAGATCCTTAAGACACATGAATGAATGTATGCAATTGACACCAAACTTAAAATGAGACACTAGACTCAAACAAGAAATATTTTTGGATTTTATGATTTTGTAATTTTTTTTTGTGTTTTTCGAAAATTAAGTGGAAAAGGGTATCAAAATTCTTAATGAGAATTCCAGGAATCATGCAATGTTTAGTCTAAGACTCCGGTCCAGGAATTAGACATGGCTTCACAGCCAGCCAAGCTTTCAAAGAAAGCTTCGGTCCAAAACACTAGACATGGCCAAAGGCCAGCCAAGCCTTAGCAGATCACTGCTCCAAAAGCAAGATTGATAGAAATCAACAAGCTTTTGTGATGATAAGTTGAAACCTCGGTCCAATGAAATTAGACATGGCCTCTCAGCCAGCCAGACTTCAACAGATCATCATGAAACACTAGAATTCATCTTCAAGAATTCCGAAAAAAAAAATACCTAATCTAAGCAACAAGATGAACCGTCAGTTGTCCAAACTCAACAATCCCCGGCAACGGCGCCAAAAACTTGGTGCACGAAATTGTGATCATCAATGGCGCCATCAACATGGTACGCACAATTGTAATCTCACTTCTTTATCACAACTTCGCACAACTAACCAGCAAGTGTACTGGGTCGTCCAAGTAATAAACCTTACGCGAGTAAGGGTCGATCCCACAGAGATTGTTGGTATGAAGCAAGCTATGGTCACCTTGTAAATCTCAGTCAGGCAAACTCAAATGGGTCTGGTGATAAACGAATAAAGCATAAAGATAAAGATAGAGATACTTATGTAATTCATTGGTAGGAATTTCAGATAAGCGTATGAAGATGCCTTCCCTTCCGTCTCTCTGCTTTCCTACTGTCTTCATCCAATCCTTCTTACTCCTTTCCATGGCAAGCTTAAGCAAGGGTTTCACCGTTGTCAGTGGCTACCTCCCATCCTCTCAGTGGAAATGTTCAACGCACCCTGTCATGGCACGGCTATCCATCTGTCGGTTCTCGATCAGGCCGGAATAGAATCCAGTGATTCTTTTGCGTCTGTCACTAACGCCCCGCCTTCAGGAGTTTGAAGCACGTCACAGTCATTCAATCATTGAATCCTACTCAGAATACCACAGACAAGGTTAGACCTTCCGGATTCTCTTGAATGCCGCCATCAGTTCTAGCCTATACCACGAAGACTCTGATCTCACGGAATGGCTGGCTCGTTTGTCAGGCGAGCACTCGGTTGTCAGGCGATCAACCATGCATCGTGTATCAGGAATCCAAGAGATATTCACCCAATCGAAGGTAGAACGGAGGTGGTTGTCAGTCACACGTTCATAGGTGAGAATGATGATGAGTGTCACGGATCATCACATTCATCAAGTTGAAGAACAAGTGATATCTTAGAACAAGAACAAGCGGAATTGAATAGAAGAACAATAGTAATTGCATTAATACTCGAGGTACAGCAGAGCTCCACACCTTAATCTATGGTGTGTAGAAACTCCACCGTTGAAAATACATAAGAACAAGAGTGATCATTGGCTTCGGTCCCAGAGAGGGAACCAGAAGAACCAAGATGAAAAATACAATGGTATATTGTCTTACTTATAGAAAACTAGTAGCCTAGGGTGTACAGAGATGAGTAAATGACATAAAAATTCACTTCCGGGCCCACTTGGTGTGTGCTTGGGCTGAGCATTGAAGCATTTTCGTGTAGAGACTCTTCTTGGAGTTAAACGCCAGCTTTGGTGCCAGTTTGGGCGTTTAACTCCCATTTTGGTGCCAGTTCCGGCGTTTAACGCTGGAATTTCTGAGGGTGACTTTGAACGCCGGTTTGGGCTATCAAATCTTGGGTAAAGTATGGACTATCATATATTGCTGGAAAGCCCAGGATGTCTGCTTTCCAACGCCGTTGAGAGCGCGCCAATTGCGCTTCTGTAGCTCCAGAAAATCCACTTCGAGTGCAGGGAGGTCAGAATCCAACAGCATCTGCAGTCCTTTTTGGTCTCTGAATCAGATTTTTGCTCAGGTCCCTCAATTTCAGCCAGAAAATACCTGAAATCACAGAAAAACACACAAACTCATAGTAAAGCCTAGAAAAGTGAATTTTAACTAAAAAATAATAAAAATATACTAAAAACCAACTAGATCATACTAAAAACATACTAAAAACAATGCCAAAAAGCGTACAAATTATCCGCTCATCAGTAGGGCATCACCGTTGTCAATGGCTACATCCCATCCTCTCAGTGAAAAAGGTCCAAATGCTCTGTCACGGCATGGTTAATCATCTGTCGGTTCTTGATCATGTCAGAATAGAATCCATTGATTCTTTTGTGTTTGTCATCACGCCCAACAATCGTGAGTTTGAAGCTCGTCACATTCATTCAATCCCAGAATCCTACTCGGAATACCACAGACAAGGTTTAGACTTTCCGGATTCTCATGAATGCCGCCATCAATTCTAGCTTATACCACGAAGACTCTGATCTCACGGAATGGAAGGCTCGGTTGTCAGTCGAGGGGCAACCATGCGTCGTGCATCAGGAATCCAAGAGATACACACTCTAGCTCTCGCTTGTAGAACGGAAGTGGTTGTCAGGCACGCGATCATAAGGATGAATGATGATGAGTGTCACGGATCATCACATCCATCAGGTTGAAGTACGAATGATATCTTAGAACAGGAATAAATCGAATTGAATAGAAAATAGTAGTAATTGCATTAAAACTTGAGGTATAGCAGAGCTCCACACCCTTAATCTATGGTGTGTAGAAACTCCACCGTTGAAAATACATAAGTGATCAAGGTTCAGGCATGGCCGAATGGCCAGCCCCCAAAATGAAAACCAAGATGTAAAAAATCCAGATATGGAACCAAGATGTCAAATACAATAGTAAAAATGTCCTATTTATACTAGACTAGCTACTAGGATTTACAGAAGTAAGTAATTGATGCAGAAATCCACTTCTGGGGCCCACTTGGTGTGTGCTTGGGCTGAGCTTGAGCTTTGCACGAGCTAAGGCTTCTTTTGGAGTTGAATGCCAAGTTGTAACATGTTTTTGGCGTTCAACTCTGGTTCGTGACGTGTTTCTGGCGTTTGACTCTAGAATGCAGCATGAAACTGGCGTTGAGCGCTACTTTACGTCGTCTAATCTAAAATAACGTATGAACTATTATATATTGCTGGAAAGCTCTGGATGTCTACTTTCCAATGTCATTGAGAGCGCGCCATTTGGAGTTCCGTAGCTCCAGAAAATCCATTTCGAGTGCAGGGAGGTCAGAATCCAACAACATCAGCAGTCCTTTGTCAGCCTTTTATCAAAGTTTTGCTCAGGTCCCTCAATTTCAGCCAGAAAATACCTGAAATCACAGAAAAACACACAAACTCATAGTAAAGTCCAGAAATGTGAAGTTAGCATAAAAACTAATGAAAATATCCCTAAAAGTAACTAGATCATACTAAAAACTACCTAAAAATAATGCCAAAAAGCGTATAAATTATCCTCTCATCACAACACCAAACTTAAATTGTTGCTTGTCCTCAAGCAATTGAAAATCAATTAGGATAAAAAGAAGATAATATACTATAAATCTCAAAATATCAATGAATATTAGTTCTAATTAGATGAGCGGGACTTGTAGCTTTTTGCTGCTGAACAGTTTTGGCATCTCACTTTATCATTTGAAGTTTAGAATCATTGGCATCTATGGGAACTTAGAATTTTAGATAGTGTTATTGATTCTCCTAATTAAGTATGTTGATTCTTGAACACAGCTACTTTTATGAGTCTTGGCTGTGGCCTAATGAGCGGATATTTTATACGCTTTTTGGGGGTAATCTCATGTAGATTTTAGTATGTTTTAGTTAGTTTTTAGTATAATTTTATTAGTTTTTAGGTAAAATTCATATTTCTGGATTTTACTATGAGTTTGTGTGTTTTTTGTAATTTCAGGTATTTTCTGGCTGAAATTGAGGGAGCTGAGCAAAAATCTTATTTAGGCTGAAAAAGGACTGTTGATGTTATTGGATTCTGACCTCCCTGCACTTGGAATGGTTTTTTGGAGCTACAGAAGTCCAATTGGCACGCTCTCAATTGGGTTGAAAAGTAGACATCCAGAGCTTTCCAGCAATATATAATAGTTCATACTTTGCATGAAGATAGATGATGTAAACTGGCGTTCAACGCCAGTTCCATGTTGCAGTCTGGCGTTCAGCGCCAGAAACAGGTTGCAAGTTGGAGTTCAACGCCAAAAACAGGTTACAACCAGGCGTTCAACTCCAGAAACAGCCCAGGCACGTGAGAAGCTTAAGTCTCAGCCCCAGCACACACCAAGTGGGTCCCAGAAGTAGATTTCTGCACCAATTATCTTAGTTTACTCATTTTCTGTTAACCTAGGTTACTAGTTTAGTATTTAAACAACTTTTAGAGACTTATTTTGTATCTCATGACATTTTAGATCTGAATTATATACTCTTTGATGGCATGAGTCTCTAAACTCCATTGTTGGGGGTGAGGAGCTCTGCAGTGTCTCGATGAATTAATGCAATTATTTCTGTTTCCCATTCAAACATGTTTGTTCCTATCTAAGATGTTCATTCGCGCCTTACTATGAAGAAGGTGATGATCTGTGACACTCATCACCTTCCTCAATTCATGAACATGTGTCTGACAACCACCTCCGTTCTACAGTAGATTGAATGAATATCTCTTAGATTCCTTAATCAGAATCTTCGTGGTATAAGCTAGAATTGATGGCGGCATTCATGAGAATACGGAAAGTCTAAACCTTGTCTGTGGTATTCCGAGTAGGATTCAATGATTGAATGGCTGTGACGAGCTTCAAACTCGCGAGTGTTGGGTGTAGTGACAGACGCAAAAGGATCAATGGATCTTATTCCGATATGATCGAAACCAACAGATGATTAGCCGTGCTGTGATAGAGCATTTGGACCATTTTCACTGAGAGGATGGAAAGTAGCCATTGACAACGGTGACACCCTAAATACAGCTTGCCATGGAAGGGACTTTGTACTTTTGAAAGTGAGGAAGCATTATGTTACAGAAATTCAGAAGACAAAGCATCTCCAAAACTCCAACATATTCTCCATTATTGCATAATAAGTATTTCAAATTTTTCAACATTATTTACGATTTTTATTCCAATTTCGTATTACTTAATCCATGTCCCCTTGTTCATTTGCAAGTCAACTGATAATCACAATTGGTATCCTGACTAAGAATAATAAGATAACCATAGCTTGCTTCAAACCAATAATCTCCGTGAGATTCGACCCTTACTCACGTAAGGTATTACTTGGACGACCCAGTGCACTCGCTGGTTAGTCGTGCGGATTGCAAAGGTGTGATTGCAATTTCGTGCACCAAGGTTTTGGTGCCGTTGCCGGGGATGGTTCGAATTTGGACAACTAAAGGTTTATTTTGTTGCTTAGATTAGGAATAATTTATTTTTGATGCTATAGAGTCATTAAATCTGAGTCCTTTATTTTCTTTTCAAAAATTTTTCAAAAATATTATTTTTTCCTTATTAATTTTTAATTTTTATGTGAGTTTAGTTTTATATTTTAAGTTTGGTGTCAATTGCATATTTTATATTTTCCTTTAAATTTTCGAATTTGTGTTCTTTGTTTTTCCTGGATCTTCAAGTTGTTCTTATTTATTTTTCTTGTTTGATCTTTAGTTTTTCTTGTTCTGTGTCTTTTCTTGTTTTTCTTGTGCTTTTTCAAAACATTAGTTTTCAAAAAAAAATTATTTTTAGTTATTAAAAGTACTTCTTTAAAACAAGTGTTACCTTTACAGCTCAATTGGCTAGAGCGTTGGTTTATGTTCTTGGTAATTGGGTATCTTCTTTTTAATTTTTTTTTCGAAAATAATTTCTCTTTGATTAAATCTTGTGCCAAACTTTAAGTTTGGTATTTTCTTGTTAATCTTTCTTTAATTTTTGAAAATTTTTATTGTGGTTTTCTAAAAATTTTAAGCTTGGTGTTCTTTCTTTTGTTCTTGGTGTTCTTGTGAATCTTCAAGGTGTTCTTGAGTCTTTCTTGTGTTTTGATCTTAAAATTTTTAAGTTTGGTGTTCCTTGGTGTTTTCCCTCCAAAATTTTCGAAAACAAGGAGCATTAGATCTAAAAATTTTAAGTCTTGTGTCTTTTGTGTGTTTTTCTCTTTCATCATAAAATTCAAAATTCAAAAAAATATCTTTTCTAACTATTTTTAAGGCATATTTTTGAATTTTTTTTATAAAATTTCAGATTTTAATTTCAAAAATATCCTAACCACTTTCTCTCTCCTCACTTTTTCGAAAATCTTCATAAAATATTTTTAAATTCTCTTATTTTATTTTTATTTTATTTTATTTTTATTTTTATTGCCGTCTTTATTTTATTTTACTTTATTTTATTATTTTGAAATTTTTATATATAATAAAATAAATAAAATAAATTCACATCATCTCCTTTTCTCCATCATGGACTTAAGTGGAAATGAACAGTACAGAAGGACTCTGGAGTCATATGCTAACCCCACTACTGCTTTATATGGGAGTAGTATATGTATACCCTCCATTGGAGTTAGTAGTTTTGAGTTGAATCCTCAGCTCATTATCATGGTGCAGCAAAGTTACCAGTATTCCGGTCTTCCACAAGAAGAACCTACAGAGTTTCTGGCACAGTTTTTACAAATTGCTGACACAGTACATGATAAGGAGGTAGATCAGGATGTCTACAGGCTATTACTATTCTCATCTGCTGTAAAAGACCAAGCTAAGAGGTGGTTAAATAACCAACCTAAAGACAGCATAACGACATGGAAACAGCTGTCAGAAAAATTCCTGAATAACTATTTTCCTCCAAAACGGATAACACAGCTAAGGCTGAGCATCCAAGGCTTTAAACAAGGAGATAATAAATCTCTTTATGATGCTTGGGAGAGATACAGAGAGATGCTAAGAAAATGCCCCTCTGAAATATTTTTAGAGTGGGTGCAGTTAGACATCTTCTACTATGGGCTTACAGAAAGAGCTCAGATTTCTCTAGACCACTCAGCTGGTGGATCTATACACATGAGAAAGACAATAGAAAAAGCTCAAGAGCTCATTGATACAGTTGCAAGAAATCAGCATCTGTACCTAAGTAGTGAACCTTCTATGAAAGAAGAGGCTAAAATAGTAACTGCTGAACTGAGTCCTACAGAACAAGTTACTGAATTCAATCAGCAACTGGATTTTCTAACAAAACAGCTAGCTGAATTCAAGGAAATACTATAAGAAACAAGAACGGCTAATATGAATATGGAAGTACAGTTGAAGCAAACAGAACAGCAGTTATCAAAACAAATAACAGAAGAGTGCCAAGCAGTTCAATTAAGAAGTTGGAAAACATTAAATACCTCACTTCAAGGTAGCAAGAAGCCAAAAAATGAGCAAACAAATCTATCTGAGGACAGTAAGAGCCCAGAGAGGAATAATTCTGGCGCTCAAACACCAGAAAATGGGTGGAAAGCTGGCGCTGAACGCCCAAACCATGCTCAGTCCTGGCGTTCAACGCCAGAAACAAGCAAGGATTTGGCGTTGAACGCCCAAAGGGAGCACAGTTCTGGCGTTCAGATGCCAGAAACAAGTAAGGAGTTGGCGTCTAACGCCACTCCAGCTTCCACCCCTGGCATTCAAATGCCAGTGGGGGATCAGACACATACAAGTGCTGATAATAACCCATCTAAAAAGGCTTCTCAACCCACATCTGTAGGCAATAAACCTGCAGCAACTAAGGTTGAGAAATACAAAGCCAAAATGCCTTATTCTCAGAAACTCCGCCAAGCGGAACAGGATAAGCAATTTGCCCGCTTTGCAGACTATCTCAGGACTCTTGAAATAAAGATTCCGTTTGCAAAGGCACTTGAGCAAATACTCTCTTATGCTAAGTTCATGAAAGAGATCTTAAGTCATAAGAAGGATTGGAGGGAAACTGAAAAAGTTTACCTCACTGAAGAATGCAGTGCAGTCATTCTGAAAAGCTTACCTGAGAAGCTTAAAGATCCCGGAAGCTTTATGATACCATGCACATTAGAGGGCACTTGTACCAAGCAAGCTCTATGTGATCTTGGGGCAAATATCAACCTGATACCTGCATCTACTATCAAAAAGTTTGGTTTGACTGAAGAGGTCAAACCAACCCGGATATGTCTCCAACTTGCTGATGGCTCCATTAAATACCCATCAGGCATGATTGAAGATATGATTGTCAAGGTTGGGCCATTTACCTTTCCTATTGACTTTGTGGTGCTGGAAATGGAGGAGAACAAGAGTGCAACTCTCATTCTAAGAATGCCTTTCCTAGCAACTGGCCGAACGCTCATTGACGTCCAAAAAGGGGAAGTAACCCTGAGAGTCAATAAAGATGAGTTCAAGTTGAATGTTGTCAAAGCTATGCAGCATCCAGACACCCCAAATGAATGCATGAGCATTGATATTATTGACTCTCTGGTAAAAGAGATCAATATGACTGAGAGTCTCGAATCAGAGCTGGAGGATATCTTTAAAGATGTTTAGCCTGATCTGGAGGAATCAAAGAGAATAATACAACCTCTGAAAATCCCTCAGGAAGAGGAGAAACCTCCTAAACCCGAGCTCAAACCATTGCCACCATCCCTGAAATATGCATTTCTGGGAGAAGGCGATACCTTTCCTGTAATCATAAGCTCTACCTTAGAGCCACATGAAGAGGAAGCACTAATTCAAGTGCTAAAAACACACAAGACAGCTCTTGGGTGGTCCATCAGTGATCTTAAGGGCATTAGCCCAGCCAGATGCATGCACAAAATCTTATTGGAGGGTGACGCTAAGCCGGTCGTTCAACCACAAAGGCAGCTGAATCCAGCCATGAAGGAGGTGGTGCAGAAGGAGGTCACTAAATTACTAGTGGCTGGGATTATTTATCCTATTTCTGATAGCCCCTGGGTAAGCCATGTCCAAGTTGTCCCTAAGAAGGGTGGCGTGACAATGGTTCATAATGAAAAAAATGAACTGGTTCCTACAAGAACAGTTACAGGGTGGCGTATGTGTATTGATTATAGAAGGCTCAATACAGCTACCAGAAAGGATCATTTTCCATTACCATTCATAGACCAGATGCTAGAAAGACTAGCAGGTCATGAATACTACTGCTTCCTGGATGGATATTCAGGTTATAATCAAATTGTAGTAGATCCCTAGGATCAAGAGAAAACAGCATTCACATGTCCATCTGGAGTATTTGCATATAGAAGGATGCCATTTGGCCTGTGCAATGCACCTGCAACCTTTCAAAGGTGCATGCTCTCAATTTTCTCTGATATGGTGGAAAAATTTCTGGAAGTCTTCATGGATGACTTTTCAGTATTTGGAGACGCATTCAGTTTCTGTCTTGACCATCTAGCACTTGTTCTAAAGAGGCGCCAAGAGACTAACCTAGTTTTAAACTGGGAGAAATGTCACTTTATGGTGACTGAAGAAATTGTCCTTGGGCACAAAATTTCGAACAAGGGAATAGAAGTGGATCAAGCTAAGGTAGAGGTAATTGAAAAATTACCACCACCAACCAATGTTAAGGCAATCAGAAACTTTCTAGGGCATGCAGGATTCTATAGGAGGTTTATAAAGGATTTTTCAGAAATTGCCAAACCTCTAAGTAATCTGCTAGCTGCTGACACGCCATTTATCTTTGATAAGGAGTGTCTGCAGGCGTTTGAGACTCTAAAAGCTAAGCTGGTCACAGCACCAGTCATCTCTGCACCAGACTGGACATTACCTTTTGAACTAATGTGTGATGCCAGTGACCATGCCATTGGTGCAGTGTTGAGACAAAGGCATGACAAGCTTTTGCACGTCATTTATTATGCCAATCGTGTTCTAAATGATGCACAGAAGAACTACACAACCACAAAAAAAGAGCTACTTGCAGTGGTTTATGCCATTGACAAGTTTAAATCCTATTTAGCAGGATCAAAAGTGATTGTGTACACTGACCATGCTGCTCTTAAATATCTACTCACAAAGCAGGATTCAAAACCCAGACTCATCAGATGGGTGTTGCTTATGCAAGAGTTTGATATAGAAATAAGAGACAGAAAAGGGACAGAGAACCAAGTAGCAGATCACCTGTCCCGAATAGAACCAGTAGAAGGGGCGTCTCTCCCTCTTACTGAGATCTCTGAAAACTTTCCGGATGAGCAACTCTTTGCCATCCAGGAAGTGCCATAGTTTGCAGACATTGCAAACTACAAGGCATTGAGGTTCATACCCAAAGAGTACAGTAGGTAGTAATCAAAGAAATTGATCACAGATGCAAAGTACTATCTTTGGTATGAACCATATCTCTTCAAGAGATGTGCAGACGGAGTAATCTGTAGATGTGTGCCTAAAGAAGAAGCACAGAAGATCCTCTGGCACTGCCATGGATCACAGTATGGAGGACATTTTGGAAGTGAGCGAACAGCCACAAGAGTCCTCCAATGCGGCTTCTACTGGCCTACTCTCTATAAAGACTCCCGAGTGTTTATACTTAACTGTGACAGTTGCCAAAGATCTGGCAATCTGCTTCACAGTTATGCCATGCCTCAACAAGGGATCTTGGAGATTGAGTTGTTTGATGTATGGGGTATTAACTTCATGGGGCCTTTCCCACCATCATACTCAAACACTTATATTCTGGTGGCAGTGGATTATGTATCCAAATGGGTGGAAGCTATTGCAACACCCACTAATGACACTAAGACAGTGCTAAAATTTCTCCAAAAACACATCTTCAGCAGATTTGGTACCCTTAGAGTATTAATCAGTGATGGGGGCACTCATTTCTGCAATAAACAGCTTTACTCTGCTTTGGTTCGTTATGGAGTTAGCCACAGGGTAGCCACTCCATATCATCTACAGACAAATGGGCAAGTTGAAGTCTCTAACAGAGAACTTAAAAGAATCCTGGAACGTACTGTAATTAACCGTAGAAGGGATTGGGCAAGAAGCTTGGATGATGCTCTGTGCGCATACAGAACAGCATTCAAGACTCCTATAGGAACTTTTCCATACCAGCTTGTGTATGGAAAAGCCTGTTACTTGCCAGTGGAACTGGAACATAAAGCCTACTGGGTAACCAGGTTCCTAAACCTTGATGCCAAGTTAGCTGGAGAAAAACGTTTGCTCCAGTTAAATGAGCTAGAGGAATTCAGACTCAATGCTTTCGAAAATACAAAAATTTACAAGGAGAAAGCAAAAAGATGGCATGATAAGAAACTGTCATCCAGAGTCTTTGAGCCAGGGCAGAAAGTTCTTCTATTTAGTTCTAGGCTCAGATTATTCCCCGGGAAATTGAAATCCCGGTGGAGAGGACCATTTGTGATTACAAGTGTGTCACCATATGGATACGTAGAGTTTCAGGATAATGATTCCAACAAAAAGTTCATTGTTAATGGACAGAGAGTCAAACATTATCTTGAAAGCAATTTTGAGCAAGAATGCTCAAAACTGAGACTTGATTAAAGCTCAGTAATAGTCCAGCTAAAGACAATAAAAAAGCGCTTGCTGGGAGGCAACCCAGCCATTTACAAAGTTTATTTGTTAATTAATTGATTTTTACAGGTATATGTCAATTATCTTCAAGGTAAAATAGCAATTGTTTGAGTTCACAGAGTTATAGAAGGATTCAAAGGATAAAAATAGCAAAAAGAAGCTCACTGGTGCGAAAACACTAGTAAGAGCTGTTTTAGGCGTTCAACACCAGAAAGAAGCATCTTCTGGGCGTTGAACGCCAGAAAGAAGCACCTTCTGGGCATTGAATGCCAGAAAGAAGCACCTCCTGGGCGTTCAACGCCAGATTTACAGCGTCCTAAGCGTTCAGAAAAATGCCCAGTGACAAAGGAGTTCCTGGCGTTGAACGCCAGAAAGAAGCAACAGCTGGGCGTTGAACGCCCAGGAGAAGCTGCGCATGGGTGTTAAACCCCCAAAACATGCAGCGTTTGGGCGTTTAACGCCAAGATGGTGGGGAGGAGGTAAATTCATTTTTACTTCACAATTTTTTAATTTTTTATGTTTCAATTCATGATTTCTTGCATAAACATGTTACAAACTCTCATCCTTCAATTCCAAAAATTTTAATCCTAATTTCTAAAATTCCTTTTTCAAAAATATCAAATGTATCTTAATCCATAAACACAAATCTTTTTCCAATCCAATCAAACTCTTTTTCAAATCTTTTTCAAAACTCATCTATCTTTTTGAATTCTTTTCAAATCCTTTTTAATTTCTTCTCATATCTTTTTCAACTCATCATATCTTTTGAATTTCGAAATTGCCTCTCCCTCTATTCCTCTCCTTTCCTTTCTTTTGCTTGAGGACAAGCAAACCTCTATTTTTGGTGTGATTTCCCATGATCACTGAGCTAAAACGCATCAAGATCATGGCACCTAAGGGAACAGGAAGAGCAAGGATGTGACTTGAAGGAACTGAAGCGTCAGAAATTATCTCTTGAAGGATCAAGCACCCCACAGACTAGAAGAACACCCACTTCCCAAAATAAAGGTTGTTGAGTCCTAATCTTTGCCTTAACTCTGTGATAACTGTTCTTATTATGAATTTACGTTAGAAGTTATATATTAGTAGTAGTAATTAGTATCTCTATTTTGATTTTATCTCCAATTAAGCTATAATTTATTTTTCTCATCATCATCAAACATGAATAAAATAGTAGATTTTTAGAATAAAGAGGCAATATTTTTTCAAGTTCTTAATAACGAAAATTCTAATTATTTATATGTGGTGGCAATACTTTTTGTCTTCTAAATGAATACCTGAACAGTGCATATTTTTTATATTGAATTTTATGAATGTTAAAATTGTTGGCTCCTGAAAGAATGATGAACAAGAGAAATGTTATTGACGATCTGAAAAATCATGAAATTGATTCTTGAAGTAAGAAAAAGCAGTGAAAAACAAGCTTGCGAAAAAAAATGAAAAGTCAGTAATTTGCGGAAAAAAAAAAAAGCAAAAGAGGTAGAAAAAGCCAATAGCCCTTTAAACCAAAAGGCAAGGGTGAAAAGGATCCAACGCTTTGAGCATCAATGGATAGGAGGGCCCAAGGAAATAAATCCAGGCCTAAGCGGCTAAATCAAGCTGTCCCTAACCATGTGCTTGTGGCATGCAGGTCCAAGTGAAAAGCTTGAGACTGAGTGGTTAAAGTCGTGATCCAAAGCAAAAGAGTGTGCTTAAGAACTCTGGACACCTCTAATTGGGGACTCTAGCAAAGCTAAGTCACAATCTAAAAAGGTTCACCCAGTTATGTGTCTGTGGCATTTATGTATCCGGTGGTAATACTGGAAAACAAGGTGCTTAGGGCCACGACCAAGACTCATAAAGTAGCTGTGTTCAAGAGTCAACATACTAAACTAGGAGAATCAATAATACTATCTAAATTCTGAGTTCCTATGGATGCCAATCATTCTAAATTTCAAAGGATAAACTGAGATGCCAAAACTGTTTGGAAGCAAAAAGCTACTAGCCCCGCTCATCCAATTAGAATCTGAGCTTCACTTAAAACTCTGAGATATTATTGCTTCTTAATTTCTTTTTATCCTCTTTTATTTATCTAGCTGCTTGGGGACAAGCAACAGTATAAGTTTGGTGTTGTGATGAGCGGATATTTTATACGCTTTTTGGGGGTAATTTCATGTAGATTTTAGTATGTTTTAGTTAGTTTTTAGTATAATTTTATTAGTTTTTAGTCAAAATTCATATTTCTGGACTTTACTATGATTTTTTGTATTTTTCTATAATTTCAGGTATTTTCTGGCTGAAATTGAGGGAGCTGAGCAAAAATCTTATTTAGGCTGAAAAAGGACTGCTGATGCTGTTGGATTCTGACCTCCCTGCACTCGGAATTGATTTTTTGGAGCTACAAGAGTCCAATTAGCGCGCTCTCAATTGTTTTGGAAAGTAGACATCCAGGGCTTTCCAGCAATATATAATAGTCCATACTTTGCGCGAAGATAGACGACGTAAACTGGCGTTCAACACCGGTTCTATGTTGCAGTCTGGCGTTCAACGCCAGAAACAGGTTGCAAGTTGGAGTTCAATGCCAGAAACAAGTTACAACCTAGCGTCAACTCCAGAAACACCCCAGGCACGTGAGAAGCTTAAGTCTCAGCCCCAGCACACACCAAGTGGGCCCCATAAGTGGATTTCTGCACTAATTATCTTAGTTTACTCATTTTCTGTAAACCTAGGTTACTAGTTTAGTATTTAAACAACTTTTAGAGACTTATTTTGTATCTCATGACATTTTAGATCTGAATTATATACTCTTTGACGGCATGAGTCTCTAAACTCCATTGTTGGGGGTGAGGAGCTCTGCAGCGTCTCGATGAATTAATTCAATTATTTCTGTTTCCCATTCAAACATGTTTGTTCCTATCTAAGATGTTCATTCGCGCCTCACTATGAAGAAGGTGATGATCCATGACACTCATCACCTTCCTCAATTCATGAACGTGTGTTTGACAACCACCTCCGTTCTACACTAGATTGAATGAATATCTCTTAGATTCCTTAATCAAAATCTTCGTGGTATAAGCTAGAATTGATGGCGGCATTCATGAGAATACAGAAAGTCTAAACCTTGTCTGTGGTATTCCGAGTAGGATTCAAGGATTGAATGGTTGTGACGAGCTTCAAACTCACGAGTGTTGGGCATAGTGACAGATGCAAAAGGATCAATGGATCTTATTCCGACATGATCGAGAACCAACAGATGATTAAATGTGCTGTGATAGAGCATTTGGACCATTTTCACTGAGAGGATTGGAAGTAGCCATTGACAACGATGACACCCTACATACAGCTTGCCATGGAAGGGACTTTGCACTTTTGAAAGTGAGGAAGCATTATGTTACAGGAATTCAGAAGACAAAGCATCTCCAAAACTCCAACATATTCTCCATTATTGCATAATAAGTATTTCGAATTTTTCAACATTATTTACGATTTTTATTCTAATTTCGTATTACTTAATCCATGTCCCCTTGTTCATTTGCAAGTCAACTGATAATCACAATTGGTATCCTGACTAAGAATAATAAGATAACCATAGCTTGCTTCAAACCAACAATCTCCGTGGGATTCAACCCTTACTCACGTAAGGTATTACTTGGACGACCCAGTGCACTTGCTGGTTAGTTGTGCGGATTGCAAAGGTGTGATTGCAATTTCGTGCACCATGGCCCTAAGCACTTTGTTTTCCAGTATTACCACCGGATACATAAATGCCACAGACACATGACTGGGTGAACCTTTTCAGATTGTGACTCAGCTTTGCTAAAGTCCCCAGTTAGAGGTGTCCAGAGCTCTTAAGCACACTCTTTTTGCTTTGGATCATGACTTTAACCACTCAGTCTCAAGCTTTTCACTTGGATCTTCATGACACAAGCACATTGGTAGGGACAGCTTGATTTAGCCGCTTAGGCCTGGATTTTATTTCCTTGGGCCCTCCTATCCATTGATGCTCAAAGCCTTGGATCCTTTTTACCCTTGCCTTTTGGTTTTAAGGGCTATTGGCTTTTTCTGCTTGCTTTTTCTTTTTTCTTTCTATTTTTTCGCCATTTTTTTTTCGCAAGCCTTTTGCTTTTTCACTGCTTTTTCTTGCTTCAAGAATCAATTTCATAATTTTTCAGATTATCAATGACATTTTTCTTTGTTCATCATTCTTTCAAGAGCCAACAATTTTAACATTCATAAACAACAAGATCAAAAATATGCAATGTTCAAGCATTCATTCAGAAAACAAAAAGTATTGTCACCACATCAATATAATTAAACTAAATTCAAGGATAAATTCAAAACTCATGTACTTCTTGTTCTTTTGAATTAGAAACATTTTTCATTTAAGATAGGTGAAGGATTCATGGAATTATTCATAGCTTAAGACATAGACACTAAACACTAATGATCATGAAGTAAAGACACAAAACATAGATAAACATATAGCATAAAAACCGAAAAACAGTGAAATAAGAACAAGGAGTGAGTCCACCTTAGTGGCGTCTTCTTCTTGAAGGACCAATGATGTCCTTGAGCTATTCTATGTCTCTTCCTTGCCTTTGTTGCTCCTCCCTCATTGCTCTTTGATCTTCTCTAATCTCATGGAGAATGATGGAGTGCTCTTGATGTTCCACCCTTAATTGATCCATGTTATAACTCAAGTCTTCTAGAGAATTGTTGAGTTGTTCCCAATGGTTGTTGGGAGGAAAGTGCATCCCTTGAGGCATCTCCGGGATTTCTTGGTGATGAGCTTCCTCATGCGTCTCTTGGGATCCATGAGTGGGCTCTCTTGTTTGCTCCATCCTTTTCCTAGTGATGGGCTTATCCTCCTCAATGGAGATGTCTCCTTCTATGATAACTCCAGCTGAGTAACATAGATGACAAATAAGATGAGGAAAAGCTAGCCTTGCCATGGTGGAGGACTTTTCGGCTATTTTGTAGAATTCAAGGAAGATGACTTCATGAACTTCTACTTCCTCTCCAATCATGATGCTATGAATCATGATGGCCCGATCCACAGTAACTTCGGATCGGTTGCTAGTAGGGATGATGGAGCGTTGGATGAACTCCAACCATCCTCTAGCCACAGGCTTAAGGTTCAGTCTTCTCAATTAAATTGGCTTGCCTCTTGAGTCTCTTTTCCATTAAGCTCCTTCCACACATATGTCCATGAGGACTTGGTCCAACCTTTGATCAAAGTTGACCCTTCTAGTGTAGGGGCGTTCATCTCCTTGCATCATGGGTAAGTTGAATGCCAACCTCACATTTTTCGGATTAAAATCTAAGTATTTCCCCCGAACCATTGTAAGATAATTCTTTGGGTTCGGATTCATACTTTGATCATGCTTCCTAGTGATCCATGCATTGGCATAGAACTCTTGAACCATTAGAATTCTGACTTGTTGAATGGGGTTGGTCAGAACTTCCCAACCTCTTCTTTGGATCTCATGTCAGATCTCCGGATACTCATTTTTCTTGAGCTTGAAAGGGACTTCAGGGATCACCTTCTTTTTGGCCACAACATCATAGAAGTGGTCTTGATGGGCTTTGGAGATAAATCTCTCCATCTCCTATGCTCGGAGGTGGAAGATTTTGTCTTCCCTTTCCCTTTTCTAGAGGTTTCTCCGGCCTTAGGTGCCATCGGTGGTTATGGAAAAACAAAAAAGCTAGATTTTGAATTTTGAAGTTAGGTGAGGTCTATGGGGAAGGGTAGATGGATTTGTTTCTGGCGTTCAGCGCCAGTTTTCCTCAGGGTGTGTTCCTGGCATTTGAACGCCAGGATGTTTCTTGTTTCTGGTGTTCAACGCCAGATCCATGCTCTGTTCTGGCGTTGAACGCCAGCCAGATGCTCTTTACTGACGTTTAAACGCCAGTAAGCCCTTCTTCCAAAGTGTGCTTTTTCTTCTGCTATTTTTTATTCTGTTTTTAATTTTAGTAATTTTTTTGTGACTCCACATGATCATGAACTTAATAAAACACAAAAGAACAATAAAATAAAAATAAAATTGGATAAATAAAAATTGGGTTGCCTCCCAATAAGCGCTCCTTTAATGTCATTAGCTTGACAGTGGGCTCTCATGGAGCCACACAGGTAATCAGGTCAATGTTGTAGACTCCCAACACCAAACTTAGAGTTTGGACGTGGGGATTCAACACCAAACCTAGAGTTTGGCTGTGGCCTCCCAACACCAAACTTAGAATTTGATTGTGGGGGCTTTGTTTGACTCTGTATTGAGAGAGCTTATCGTGTCTCTTTTCCATGTTTACAGAAGGATAACCTTGGGTCTTAAACACAAGGTAGTCCCCATTCAATTGAAGGACTAATTCTCCTCTGTTAACATCTATCACAGCTCCTGCTATGGCTAGGAAAGGTCTTCCAAGGATGATGCATTCATCCTTCTCCTTCCTAGTGTCTAAGATTATGAAATCAGCAGGGATGTAAAGGCCTTCAACCTTTACTAACACGTCCTCTACCAATCCATAAGCTTGTCTTACTGACTTGTCTGCCATTTGTAATGAGAATATGGCAGGCTGTACCTCAATGATCCCTAGCTTCTCCATTACAGGGAGTGGCATAAGATTTATGCCTGACCATAGGTCACACAGAGCCTTGTCAAAGGTCATGGTGCCAATGGTACAGGGTATTAAGAATTTACCAGGATCTTGTCTCTTTTGAGGTAAAGTTTGCTGAACCCATGTATCTAGTTCACTAATGAACAATGGAGGTTCACCTTCCCAAGTCTCATTACCAAACAATTTGGCATTCAGCTTCATGATAGCTCCTAGATATTGAGCAACTTGCTCTCCAGTTACATCTTCATCCTCTTCAGAGGAAGAATAGTCTTCAGAGCTCATGAATGGCAGAAGAAGGTTTAATGGAATCTCTATGGTCTCTATAAGAGCCTCAGATTCCTTTAGGTCCTCAATAGGGAACTCCTTCTTGCCTGAGGGACGTCCCATGAGGTATTCCTCCTTGGGATTCACATCCTCTCCTTCCTCTCTAGGTTTGGCCATGTTGACTATGTCAATAGCCTTGCACTCTCTTTTTGGATTCTCTTCAGTATTGCTTGGGAGAGTACTAGGAGGAGTTTCAGTGACTTTCTTACTCAGCTGGCACACTTGTGCCTCCAAACTTCTAATGGAGGACCTTGTTTCACTCATGAAACTTAAAGTGGCCTTAGACAGATTAGAGACTATGTTTGCTAAGTTAGAGGTGCTCTGCTCAGAATTCTCTGTCTGTTGCTGTGTAGATGATGGAAAAGGTTTGCTATTGCTGAACCTATTTCTTCCACCATTACTAAAGCCTTGTTGAGGCTTTTGTTGATCCTTCCATGAGAAATTTGGATGATTTCTCCATGATGAATTATAGGTGTTTCCATAAGGTTCACCCATGTAATTTACCTCTGCCATTGCAGCGTTCTCAGGATCATAAGCTTTTTCTTCAGAAGATGCCTCTTTAGTACTGTTGGATGCATTTTGCCATCCATTCAGACTTTGAGAAATCATGTGGACTTGCTGAGTCAACACTTTATTCTGAGCCAATATGGCATTCAGAGCATCAATTTCAAGAACTCCCTTCCTCTGAGGCATCCCATTATTCATGGAATTCCTCTCAGAAGTGTACATGAATTGGTTATTTGCAACCATTTCAATAAGTTCCTGAGCTTTTGCAGGCGTCTTCTTTAGGTGAATCGATCCACCTGCAGAATGGTCCAGTGACATCTTAGAGAACTCAGACAAACCATAATAGAATATATCTATCATGGTCCATTCTGAAAACATGTCAGAAGGACACCTTTTGGTCATCTGCTTGTATCTTTCCCAAGCTTCATAGAGGGATTCACCATCTTTTTGTTTGAAGGTCTGAACATCCACTCTAAGCTTGCTCAGCTTCTGAGGAGGAAAGAACTTAACCAAGAAGGCCGTGACCAGCTTATCCCAAGAGTCCAGGCTATCCTTAGGTTGTGAGTCCAACCATGTTCTAGCTCTGTCTCTTACAGCAAAAGGGAAAAGCATGAGCCTGTAGACTTCAGGATCTACTCTATTAGTCTTAACAGTCTCACAGATCTGCAAGAACTCAGTTAAAAACTAGTAGGGATCTTCTGATGGAACTCCATGAAACTTGCAGTTCTGTTGTATTAGAGCAACTAGTTGAGGTTTCAGCTCAAAATTGTTTGCTCCAATGGCAGGAATTGATATGCTTCTTCCATCAAACTTGAAAGTAGGTGTAGTATAATCACCAAGCATCCTCCTTGCATTATTGTTGTTGGGTTCGGCTGCCATCTCCTTTTCTTGTACGAAAATCTCAATAAGGTTGTCTCTAGATTGTTGTAATTTAGCTTCTCTTAGTTTCCTCTTCAGAGTCCTTTCAGGTTCAGGTTCAGCTTCAACAAGAATGTCTTTTTCCTTGTTCCTGCTCATATGAAAGAGAAGAGAACGGAAAAGGAAGAGGAATCCTCTATGTCACAGTATAGAGATTCCTTTATATTAGTAGAAGAAGAAAGGGAATAAGAGTGAAGAAGAATGAATAATCCAAACACAAGGGTGAAGATAGGAGCAGAGATTTGAGATGGAGAGAAGTGTTAGTGAATGAATAAATAAATAGAATAAGATGAGAGAGAGAAGTTTTCGAAAATAATTTTTGAAAAGGAGTTAAGGATTTTTGAAAATTAAAGGTGAAATAAAATTAAAATTAAAATTTAAAACAATTAGTTAATTAAGAAAATTTCGAAAAAGAGGAAAGTGATTTTCGAAAATTAGAGAAGGAGAATTAGTTAGGTGGTTTTGAAAAAGATAAGGAACAAATAAAAAGTTAATTAGCTAGTTGAAAAAGATATTAAAATCAATTTTGAAAAGATAAGATAAGAAGTTAGATAAGATATTTTGAAATTAAATTTTTGAAAAAGATATGATTTAAAAAGATATGATAAAAAGATATGATTAAAAAGATATGATTGAAAAAGATTTAATTTTTTAAAATTAAAATTGATTACTTGACTAACAAGAAACTAAAAGATATGATTCTAGAATTTAAAGATTGAACCTTTCTTAATAAAAAAGTAACAAACTTCAAATTTTTGAATCAATCACATTACTTGTTAGTTAAGTTTCGAAATTTGAAATAAAATTAAGAAAAAGATTTTGAAAAATGTTTTCAAATTTTTGAAAAATCATAAAAAAAGAAAAAGATTTGATTTTTGAAAACGTTTTTGAAAAGATAAGATTTTTAAAATTGAAAATTTGACTTGACTTATAAGAAATAGCTAAGTTTTAAAAATTTTTGACTAAGTCAACTCAAATTTTTGAAATTTTGAAAGAAATAAGGAAAAGATATTTTTTTTTGAATTTTTAATGAGGAGAGAGAAAAACACAAATATGACCCAAAACATGAAAATTTTGGATCAAAACACTCAATGCATGCAAGAACACTATGAATGTCAAGATGAACACCAAGAACACTTTGAAGATCATGATGAACATTAAGAACATAATTTTGAAAAAAATTTTATGCAAAAAAAACATGCAAGACACCAAACTTAGAATTCTTTAATGCTTAGACACTATGAATGCAAAAATGCACATGAAAAATAATAAAAGACACAAAACAAGAAAACATCAAGATCAAACAAGAAGACTTACCAAGAACAACTTGAAGATCATGAAGAACACTATGAATGCATGAATTTTCGAAAAATAATGCATAAAATTTAAAAACATGCAATTGACACCAAACTTAAAAATTGACTCAAGACTCAAACAAGAAACAAAAAATATTTTTGGTTTTTATGATTTTATTATTTTTTTGTATTTTCTTTTGATTTTTTTTGAAAAACATATAGGAAAAAGAAAATAAGAAATTCAAAATTTTTAATAAGAATTCTAGGAATCTTTCAATGTTAGCCTAAAGCTCCAATCCAAGGGTTGGGCATGGCTTAATAGCCAGCTAGCTTTAGGATATAAATCAGGCATGCAACAGCTGATACTTCATCCAACTCCATATACATACCCTTTATGTTGACAAGTGAAAGCCTTAATCCAAAAGAATTTGGATATGGCTTTACAGCCAGCCAGGCTTCAACATGTTACAATGAAACTCTAGAATTTATTCTTAAAAATTTTGGAATAATTTTCGAAAACAAAGGGGAAAATTTTGAAAAATATTTATTTATTTATTTATTTATTTTTGAAAACATTTTGAAAATAAAATAAAAAGAAAATTACCTAATCTGAGCAACAAGATGAACCGTTAGTTGTCCAAACTCGAACAATCCCCGGCAACGGCGCCAAAAACTTGATAGGTGAAATTGTGATCATCAACAATAGCTCCAAAGACTTGGTGCTCTCAAACGTGAATCACACTTTGTCACAACTCCGCACAACTAACCAGCAAGTGTACTGGGTCGTCCAAGTAATACCTTACGCAAGTAAGGGTCGATCCCACAGAGATTGTTGGTATGAAGCAAGCTATGGTCATCTTGTAAATCTCAGTGAGGCAGATAATAAATGGTTATGGAGTTTTCGAATAATAATAATAAATAAACAGAAAATAAAGATAGAAGAACTTATGTAGATCATTGGTGAGAATTTCAAATAAGTGCAAAGAGATGCTTGTTCCTGTTAAATCTCTGCTTTCCTACTGCTTTCTTCCAATCCTTCTTATTCTTTTCCATGGCAAGCTATATGTAGGGCATCACCATTGTCAATGGCTACATCACATCCTCTCAGTGAAAAAGGTCCAAATGCTATGTCACGGCACGGCTAATCATCTGTCGGTTCTCGATCATGTCGGAATAGAATCCATTGATTCTTTTGCGTTTGTCATCACGCCCAACAATCGTGAGTTTGAAGCTCGTCACAGTCATTCAATCCCAGAATCCTACTCGGAATACCACAGACAAGGTTTAGACTTTCCGGATTCTCATGAATGCCGCCATCAATTCTAGCTTATACCACGAAGACTCTGATCTCATGGAATGGAAGGCTCGGTTGTCAGTCGAGGGGAAACCATGCGTCGTGCATCAGGAATCCAAGAGATACACACTCTAGCTCTCGCTTGTAGAACGGAAGTGGTTGTCAGGCACGCGTTCATAAGGATGAATGATGATGAGTGTCACGGATCATCACATCCATCAGGTTGAAGTACGAATGGTATCTTAGAATAGGAATAAATCGAATTGAATAGAAAATAGTAGAAATTGCATTAAAACTTGAGGTACAGCAGAACTCCACACCCTTAATCTATGGTGTGTAGAAACTCCACCGTTGAAAATACATAAGTGATCAAGGTTCAGGAATGGCTGAATGGCCAGCCCCCAAAATGAAAACCAAGATGTAAAAAATCCAGATATGGAACCAAGATGTCAAATACAATAGTAAAATGTCCTATTTATACTAGACTAGCTACTAGGGTTTACATAAGTAAGTAATTGATGCAGAAATCCACTTCTGGGGCCCACTTGGTGTGTGCTTGGGCTGAGCTTGAGCTTTGCACGAGCTGAGGCTTCTTTTGGAGTTGAACGCCAAGTTGTAACGTGTTTTTGACGTTCAACTCTGGTTCGTGATGTGTTTCTGGCGTTTGACTCCAGAATGTAGCTTGGAACTGGCGTTGAGCGCCAGTTTACATCATCTAATCTCAAATAAAGTATAGAGTATTATATATTGCTGGAAAGCTCTAGATGTCTACTTTTCAACTCCGTTGACATCGCGCCATTTGGAGTTTTGTAGATCCAGAAAATATATTTCGAGTGCAGAGAGGTCAGAATCCAATAGCATCAGCAGTCCTTTGTCAGCCTTTTATCAGAGTTTTGCTCAGGTCCCTCAATTTCAGCCAGAAAATACCTGAAACCACAGAAAAATACACAAACTCATAGTAAAGTCCATAAATGTGAATTTAGCATATAAACTAATGAAAACATCCCTAAAAGTAACTAGATCATACTAAAAACTACCTAAAAATAATGCCAAAAAGTGTATAAATTATCCGCTCATCACATATGATAAGTTTGGTTTAAATTGAAAATAAAAAGGAAGTAAGCTAGATACTTTAACAGAATCAAAACAATCCACACCCCTTGTATATATAGCATTATATGTTAGTTAGTTAACAACATTTCATCAAGGAGGAACACTAAAACTTTAAAGCCACCCAAATAAATTTTACATTGAGAATAATAGGAACTCTTAATTTCTACTTGCATGACATGTATAACTGATATATGATATTTTTGAGCTAGAGAACACACAGCCTGAGAATTTTGAGCTTAATTGTATGGTTACATTCAAAGCATAATTTTTATTCCTGTGTGCTTCGCCCTTCTTTTTTATTCTGATGTTCTTTGCTTTGCTTTAATCTATATGTCCGATTATAGAATATAGATACATACTAAGAAAGTGATTGAGGCCATCATTTGAATTTTTCCTCACTTATCCCAAATTAGCCTACCTTTTACATCACCCTTGTTAGCCCCCTCGAGCTTGTTAATCCCCTCTTTTTCTGTAAACCACATTACTAACCTTAAGTAGAAAAACAAAATATGAATCTCAAGTTGAATCCTTGGTTAGCTTAAGATAAGGTATTGTGTATAATTTAAGTGAGGGGAACTTTATGGGAACATGGATGATAGGAACAAAGGTAGAAAGTTTAAAAAAATAAAAATATTCAAAATAAAAAAAATTTCGGGAAGCATGCTCATGTGAAATCAATTGAATTACCATGTGTAGTTTCAAAAAAAGGGTTTCTATTTTCGGTATTTAATTAAGGGGACACAAAGAAATTCTCCAGTTACAAAATAAAAAGAATCAATGCACATGGGATAAAATTAAAATCAATGCATGAGTTTGCAATACAAAGTGAGAAAACTGTGGGCAAATAGGTTGAAAAGCTTTAAATTACAAAAATATGTGTGTTAGGTGAGATCTTAGACTAATCAAGGATTCACTTATTGGCTCACTTAGCCTTATACATATACCCTTACCTCTACCTTGGCCCCATTACAACCTTGGAAAAGACCTTATGATTTTTGTATGTCTGTATTCTATAATTGTTGATTGGTTAGATAAAGAACAAAGTTATAGAAAGTAAGGATAAAAAGAAGAATAGAGTGATTAACCCCATAAACACTGAGTGACTAGAGAGTAAACACAAAATCCAGTGAGGGTTCAATAGCTCATCACCATATATATCTGCCTCAATTGTTAATTGTCTTGCAAGTTTGAAAAATTTTTACCCATCTCAATTGTAAAAGTGCTTTAACATTATCTAAGGTTGGCTATGCATATATGATTCCTTGAGAATGTGAATTAATTTAACTATATGTAAGTTTTATATACAAGTGAATAACAAATTAGAATTGCATGATTCATTTAGGTAGTTGCATTTAGAGTAGATTGCATTGCATGTGATTCCACCATTTTACCTTTACTCTTTTTTCTTGGATTTAGCATGAGGACATGCTATTGTTTAAGTGTGGAGAGGTTGATAAACCACTATTTCAAGATAAATCTTATGCTTAAATTAAATGATTTTATCAACTCGTCACCTACTTATTCATATGAATTTGCATGGTTTTGCAATTCCTTCCTTATGATATGACATATGAGAAAACATGTTTCTTATGCTTTAAAATAATCAAATTCAATTATCCTTTATTACCATTTGATGTCGTGATTTGTGTGTTGAGTACTTTCAAATTTTATAGGGCAGGAATGACTTAAAGGATGGAAAGGAAACATACAAAAATGGGAAAAAAAAAGCACAAATTGGAGTTTTGGAGAAACTGGCAGCGATGCGTCCGCATGGACGATGCGAACGCGTGGCATGCGAAACACAACTGATGCGGACGCATGACTGACGCGACCGCGTGGAAGAGCAAAACTCCAGATGACACGACTGCGTGTCGTGTGCGATCTGCAGAATTTGCAGAAGTTTGTTCCAGCGACTTCTGGGCCCTTTTTGGCCCAGATCCAAGCCCAGAAAACACAGATTAAAGGGTTATAAATGGAGGAATCCATCCATTCATAATACACGAGATACATCAGACAACAGACTTTTGATAATTTAGATGTAGTTTTTAGAGAGAAAGGTTCTCTCCTCTCTCTTAGGATTTTTAGGATTAGGAATATTTCTTCTTCATCTCAGGTTCAATGTTCTTTTTATTTATTTTCTCTTTTATTTGTTTAATGACTATTCATGTTATGATTTTCTTAATATAATTTGAGGTATTTTAGACTCATGATTGCTTTTCCCTATTTATAATTTAGATTATTTACTATTGGCTTTGGTTGATTAATTGGTGACTCTTGAGTTGTCAAACTCATCGTGATTGATAATTATTGTTCTTGCTGATTAATTTAGATTCCTATAACTCTAGTCTTTCCTTAAGGAGTTGACTAGGACTTTAGGTATTAAATTAATTTGTCCACTTAACTCACCTTCATAGTTAGAGGTTGATTGAGTGGTAGCAAAAATATATTTCTCATCACCATTGATAAGGATAACTAGGATAGGACTTCCAGTTTTCATACCTTCCAGTCATGCGTTCGTGTCAGTTGTGTTTTGCACGCCACGCGTTCGCGTCGTCCATGTGCTCACGTCGATGCTAATTTATGCAAAGCACGCGTTCGCGTCGTCCATGCGGACGCGTCGCTGCCAGTTTCTCCAAAACTCCAATTTGTGCTTTCCTTCCATTTTGGTATGTTTTCTTTCCATCCTTTAAGTCATTCCTGCCCTATAAAACCTGAAAGTACTCAACACACAAATCACGGCATCGAATGGTAATAAGAGAGGATTAAACATAGCAATTTTAAGGTCCAAAAAAGCATGTTTTCTATCATAGCACAAAATCAGGAAGGGAAACGTAAACTCATACAATTAGTATGAATAAGTGTATGAAAGATTGATAAAATCCACTCAATTAAGCACAAGATAAACCATAAAATAGTAGTTTATCAATGACAAACATTATTAAAAATTAAAATGGAAATAAATCAAAGATTAGAGTACTCCCTTTGAAGATTAGGATTCATTTCCTTTTCCATTTGTTACATGGCTCCCCCTAAATATATGCCATTTTACCAAGAGAAGCTTTACCTGTAACTTTTAAAATCAAGCTTAAGGCAACTAGGTATTCAACATATGAAATATTTGAAATGTTGAATAGCTTGATTATGAGCAGAAGTAGAGTGATAAACAAACTAATTAATTATCATATAAATAATTTTCTGCTCAATGACAATCAAAAATATTTTGAGTACATAGTACATAAATAGAGAAAATCATTTGATAATTCCACAAAAACTGCTGCCAAAATATTTGATTAAATGCATAACATTTTCCAGCCATCATATTAGAGCAAAATAATTATCAGTTTATAGCAAGGAAAACATAATCATATCAGAGCATAAACAAAAACTATCCAGCATTTATTCACATATCAGAGCATTAAAGGGATTATCAAAAAATAACTATGTTCCAAATTTCAGCAACCATTTCAACAAAACAGATCATAATCATTGGAACAAGGAATTGTTGCACAGGGGTGATCATGAATCACAAAAGATTTCAGCCCCTGTTTCTTTCAACTTTTCAATTTTTCAGCTTTCCTCCCCCTTTTGTCATCAAAGGGGAACCTGTAAAAGAGTGACAATGGAACACACACAGATATAACCAAAGCCAAAATATCCAAGAGTTTAACAAAATAACAGAGGTCTAGAGTATCCAAACAGTCAACAAAGTACCAAAATAAACCAAACAGAACCAGAGTTTTAACAAAAGACAAATGAGTTAATCATCAGAAAGATTGTATTCAGATCCAGATTCATCATCTTTATCGGCAGCCCCCATCTCTTCCTCAAAATTTTGAAGCATCAGACCCACTCTTTCTTGGCACTTTGTCCAAACTTTTTCATTTTCGTATGCTTGCTTGCGAGTGGCCTTGTAAGATTGCACCATCAGTTTGGACATGTTAGAAAATTCAGTGAGGACCTCCTTGATCGATTCTGCCACCTTGGACGGCTCAGCTGGGCGGCTCTCAAGATCACTGTCAGAAGGCATTGACTGTTTTCCTTTGGTGCCTTTCATAGTACCTGAAACTCCTCCTCCCTTAATTGATGAAACTTTATTCTCTACTTCTTCATTAAGTAAATCAATATTGAAATGTTCGAAGATGCAGGTAAAAAATATGCCATAGAGAAGGTTAGCCTTTTTTGTGCTTCTAACACATTCCCACATATGCCTTATCATGAGATATGCAAAGGAAATAGGAGATGAAGTAATAACAGCAAAAAGTACCAAGGTATCGAAAACAATTACTCTATTGTATGAGCCACTCTGTGGAGTCAGAATGTGAGTGATGATTCTGTGCAACAATGCTCTTTCTGGGCCGAGAGCTTTGTGAGTTAAAACAGTGTCATCCAAAGCCGAAAACTTCTCGCAGGTTTGATTTAAAGCAATCTGGAGAGTGACCCCCCACTTGTGAGTCCCATTTTTCTGACATATAAGCTGCTGGCCCTTCATCAACATAACCCAGGGTAGCGCTTATTGTTTCTCTGTTCAGTGTCATGTAAACCCGCTTCACATAGGAATGAATTGCTCCACCAATCAGCCTCATGTTTGCATAAAACTCCAGAACCAAAGCAGGGTATACAGGTTTCTGGATATTGAACAGGGGAGTCCACTTCATATTCTCAAAAAGAGAGAGGAAGTTGATTCCTTTGGTAGCAAGAGAATCCAGGTTCACTATGTAGGAAGCACATAAGTGACGTTTCTTCAACACAACTTTGTTAAACTCATAAGATGCACAAGAGTTGAACCTTCCTGGGTCAAAATGAGAATGACCTTTGTCGTATTTGTTCTTGAAATCCAGGGATTCCAGATTAGGGGGTTCTTTTGTGTTACATAACATGTAACCTTTTGTCTTCTGAGAGCTACGGCCAGGAGTTGCTTTCTTAGGTGGAGGATGAGGTAGAGATGTGTGAGACTCATCTTTTTCTTCAACCGCAGGTTCCTTCTTCTTGCGCGATGATGTTTTCTGGGCTATGACCTTTCTTCACATGGCTTCGGTGGATTGAGAGGGTGGAGATGAGGAGGATGTTGAGTGAATATGGATGTGAGTGTGAGTTTGAGGGGTGGAAGAAAATGGAGATTTTTTTGTGAGAGGGATTCGGTCACTTCTTCTTGAGGCAACTTTCTGTTTCATGATATGAAGAATGGAGAATGGAGAGGGAAGATGAAGAGAGAAGCCGAATAGAGTGGTGAGAGGAGGGAGGTTATGGAAGCATTTAATGCTAAGTGGAGAGAGAATTGAGGGAGTTATTACTCATTAATAGGCGCGGTTATTAACCAAGGAAGGATTTTAAAACTAAAAACTAAAAGTTTATCTCATAGAATCAAGGGATAAGGGAAGGATAAAGATTTGATTGGACAACAACTTCTTCCTACAAGATTTGATAAGACAACTTCCCAAAAGTATGATTAATGAGATTGAACTAAAAAAAATGGGTCAGAGTAGTGTCAAGGAGGTTTGGTTGGGCCCAAGAAAATTAACAATAGTTTAGTCTCCCCCTGTACCAATGCCCGTTCATCACAACCTAAAATTTGTCTCCTGCTTTCCTACGAGACAAAACCAAACAGAATCAAAATTTTCATAAATTATCAATAGAATTTAATTCTATCATTCCCAAACTATTTCTCAGAGAGCAGAATCTGTCTTCACACAAGGGTTTAGTAAAAATGTCTGTAATTTGTTCTTTAGATTTTATAAATTGAATATCAATAGTAACCTTTTTCACATGTTCTCTAATAAAATGATATTTGATCTCAATGTGCTTGGTTCTTGAGTGCAAAACAGGATTTTTTGAGATGTTTATAGCACTCATATTGTCACAAAACAAAGGTATACTATTGATTTTTAATTTATAATCCTCCAATTGAGTTTTTAACCAAATTAATTGTGAACAACATTGGTGGACGAAATTGTGATTTATACTTTCACACAACTCGAATAATCCCCGGTAATGGCTCCAAAAACTTGGTGCACAATACCATGGCTTACATACATTCTTCACAACTTCGCACAACTAACCAGCAAGTGCACTGGGTCGTCCAAGTAATAAACCTTACGCGAGTAAGGGTCGATCCCACAGAGATTGTTGGTATGAAGCAAGCTATGGTCACCTTGTAAATCTCAGGCAGGTTAAAATTATGGAATTTAGAAAATCAAATATGATTAATAGAAAATAAAAAGGGATAGAAATACTTATGTAAATCAATAGTGAGAATTTCAGATAGGTGTATGGAGATGCTGTGCTCCTCTTGAAACTCTACTTCACTACTCACTCTTCCTTCAATCATTCTTACTCCTTTCCATGGCAAGCTGTATGTAGGGCATCACCATCAGCGGTGGCTACTTTCAATCCTCTTGGGAAAATGATCCTATGCGCTGTCACTGCACGGCTAATCGTCTGGAGGCATCACCCTTGGTTGATGGCTACATCCCGTCCTCTCAGTGAAAACGTTCCTATGCTCTGTCACAGCACGGCTAATCATCTGTCGGTTCTCAATCAGGTTGGAATAGAATCCATTGATTCTTTTGCGTTTGTCACTAACGCCCAGCCTTCAGGAGTTTGAAGCTCGTCACAGTCATTCAATACCGGAATCCTACTCGGAATACCACAGACAAGGTTAGACTTTCCGGATTCCTAGGATCCTACTCGGAATACCACAGACAAGGTTAGACTTTCCGGATCCTCATGAATGCCGCCATCTATCTAGCTTATACCACGAAGATTCTGTTGGGGAATCTAAGAGATATGCGCCCGGCCTAAGGTAGAACGGAAGTGGTTGTCAGTCACGTGCGTTCATAGGTGAGAATGATGATGAGTGTCACGGATCATCACATTCATCAAGTTAAGTATAACGTATATCTTGGAATAAGAATAAAAGAGAATTGAATAAAAAGTAATAGTGATTGTATTGAAACTTGAGGTACAGCAGAGCTCCACACCCTTAATCTATGGTGTGCAGAAACTCCACTGTTGAAAATACATAAGTAAAAGGTTCAGGCATGGCCGAATGGCCAGCCCCCTTGAGTGATCAAGAGACCGAATAATCAAAGGCTAAATAGTCAAGAGATTAAACTGTCAAAAGATGTCTAATACAATAGTAACTTATCCTATTTATACTAGACTCGCTACTAGGGTTTACATGAGTAAGTAATTGATGCATAAATCCACTTCCGGGGCTCACTTGGTGTATGCTTGGGCTGAGCTTGATCTATCCACGAGCTGAGGCTTTTCTTGGAGTTGAACTCCAAGTTATGACGTGTTTTGGGCGTTCAACTCCGGATCATGACGTTTTTCTGGCGTTTAACTCCAGACAGCAGCATGTACTTGGCGTTCAACGCCAAGTTACGTCGTCAATTTCCAAACAAAGTATGGACTATTATATATTGCTGGAAAGCTCTGGATGTCTACTTTCCAACGCCGTTGAGAGCGTGCCAATTGGAGTTCTGTAGCTCCAGAAAATCCATTTTGAGTGCAGGGAGGTCAGATTCCAACAGCATCAGCAGTCCTTTTGTCAGCCTTTTTCAGAGTTTTGCTCAAGTCCCTCAATTTCAGCCAGAATTTACCTGAAATCACAGAAAAACACACAAACTCATAGTAAAATCCAGAAATGTGAATTTAACATAAAAACTAATGAAAACATCCCTAAAAGTAGCTTGAACTTATTAAAAACTACCTAAAAACAATGCCAAAAAGCGTATAAATTATCCGCTCATCACAACACCAAACTTAAATTGTTGCTTGTCCCCAAGCAACTGAAAATCAAATAGGATAAAAGAAGAGAATATACTATAAATTCCATAATATCAATGAATATTAATTATAATTAGATGAGCGGGACTTGTAGCTTTTTGCTTTTGAATAGTTTTGGCATCTCACTTTTTCCTTTGAAGTTCAGAGTGATTGGCGTCTCTGGGAACTTAGAATTTTGGATAGTGTTATTGACTTTCCTAGTTAAGCATGTTGATTCTTGAACACAGCTACTTATGAGTCTTGGCCGTGGCCCTAAGCATTTTGTTTTCCAGTATTACCACCGGATACATAAATGCCACAGACACATAACTGGGTGAACCTTTTCAGATTGTGACTTAGCTTTGCTAGAGTCCCCAGTTAGTGGTGTCCAGAGCTCTTAAGCACACTCTTTTGTTTTGGATCACGACTTTAACCACTCAGTCTCAAGCTTTTCACTTGGACCTTCATGACACAAGCACATGGTTAGGGACAGCTTGATTTAGCCGCTTAGGCCTGGACTTTATTTCCTTGGGCCCTCCTATCCATTGATGCTCAAAGCCTTGGATCCTTTTTACCCTTGCCTTTTGGTTTTAAGGGCTATTGGCTTTTTCTGCTTGCTTTTTCTTTTTTTTTCGCCATTTTTTTTTGTAAGCTTTTGCTTTTTCACTGCTTTTTCTTGCTTCAAGAATCAATTTCATGATTTTTCAGATCCTCAATAACATTTCTCTTTGTTCATCATTCTTTCAAGAGCCAACAATTTTAACACTCATAAACAACAATATCAAAAGACATATGCACTGTTCAATCATTCATTCAGAAAACAAAACGTATTGTCACCACATCAATATAATTAAATTAAATTCAAGGATAAATTCGAAATTCATGTACTTCTTGTTCTTTTGAATTAAAACATTTTTCATTTAAGAGAGGTGAAGGATTAATGGATTTATTCATAACTTTAAGACATAGTTACTAACTACTAATGATCATGTAATAAAGACACAAGTATAGATAAACATATAACATAAAAAAAACGAAAAGTAGAAGAAAAATTTAAGAACAAGGAATGAGTCCACCTTAGTGAGGGTGGCGCCTTCTTGAAGGACCATTGATGTCCTTGAGCTCTACTATGTCTCTGAATTGTTGTAATTTAGTTTCTCTTAGTTTCCTCTTCAGAGTCCTTTCAGGTTCTGGATCAGCTTCAACAAGAATGCCTTTTTCCTTGTTCCTGCTCATATGAAAGAGAAGAGGAAAAGAAAAGGAAGAGGAATCCTCTATGTCATAGTAAAGAGGATCCTTATTATTAGTAGAAGAAGAAAGGGGATAATGGAAGGAGAGGGATGAATAATCTGTATAAAGAGTAAGGATAGGGGAGGTGATAAGAGATGAAGAGAAGTGTTAGTAAATAAATAAATAAATAGAAGAAGATGAGAGAGGGATTTTTGAAAATATTTTTGAAAAGGAGTTAGTAATTTCGAAAATTAAAGATGAATTAAAATTAAAATTAAAACTTGAAACAATTAGTTAATTAAAAAGAATTTTTGAAAAAGAGGGAGGTATTTTCGAAAATTAGAGAGGGAAAGGTAGTTAGGTGGTTTTGAAAAAGATAAGAAACAACCAAAAAGTCAAATTTGAAAAAGATAAGAAAATAAGTTAGATAAGATATTTTGAAATCAAATTTTGAAAAAGATAAAATTTTGAAAAAGATAAGATAAAAAGATAAGATAATTAGATAAGATAAAAAGATATGATTTTTGAAAAGATAAGATTAAAAAGATATTTTTTTGAAAAGATATGATTTTAAAACATATGGTTTTAAAAAGATATGATTGAAATTAGTTTTGAAAAAGATTTAATTTTTAAAATTAAAATTAATTACTTAACTAACAAGAAACTAAAAGATAAGATTCTAGAATTTAAAGATTGAACCTTTCTTAACAAGAAAGTAACAAACTTCAAATTTTTGAATCAATCACATTTACTTGTTAGCTAATTTTCGAAAATATGATGTAAAAGATAAGAAAAAGATTTTGAAAAATATTTTAAAAAAAAATTCGAAAATTAATAAAAAAAATAAAAAAAGGAAAAGATTTAATTTTTGAAAAAGTTTTGAAAAGATAAGATTTTTAAAATTGAAACTTTGACTTGACTTGTAAGAAACAACTAATTTTTAAAATTTTTGACTAAGTCAACTCAAATTTTCGAAAATTAGGAGATAAAAAAGGAAAAGATAATTTTTTTATTTTTTTGAATTTTTTTTTATGATGAGAGAGACAAACACAAAAATGACCCAAAACATAAAGATTTTGGATCAAAACACAAGATGCATGCAAGAACACTATGAATGTCAAGATGAACACCAAGAACACTTTGAAGATCATGATGAACATCAAGAACATAATTTTGAAAAATTTTTGATGCAAAGAAAACATGCAAGACACCAAACTTAGAAATCTTTAATGTATGGACTCTAATAAACGAAAAATGCATATGAAAAATAACGAACAACACAAAACAAGAAAACCTCAAGATCAAACAAGAAAACTTGTCAAGAACAACTTGAAGATCATGAAGAACACCATGAATGCATGAATTTTCAAAAAAATGCAAGAAAAAATTTTTAAAGCATGCAATTGACACCAAACTTAAAAATTGACTCAAGACTCAAACAAGAAACACAAAATATTTTTGGTTTTTATGATTTTATGATTTTTTTGTATTTTTATTATTTTTTTCGAAAATATTTTTGAAAAAACGAAAAATAAAAGAAAAATTTTTGAAAAAGATTTTTGAAAAGAAAATTACCTAATCTGAGCAACAAGATGAACCGTCAGTTGTCCATACTCGAACAATCCCCGGCAACGGCGCCAAAAACTTGGTGGACGAAATTGTGATTTATACTTTCACACAACTCGAATAATCCTCGGTAATGGCTCCAAAAACTTGGTGCACAATACCATGGCTTACATACATTCTTCACAACTTCGCACAACTAACCAGCAAGTGCACTGGGTCGTCCAAGTAATAAACCTTACGCGAGTAAGGGTCGATCCCACAGAGATTGTTGGTATGAAGCAAGCTATGGTCACCTTGTAAATCTCAGTTAGGCAGGTTAAAATTATGGAATTTAGAAAATCAAATATGATTAATAGAAAATAAAAAGGGATAGAAATACTTATGTAAATCAATAGTGAGAATTTCAGATAGGTGTATGGAGATGCTGTGCTCCTCTTGAAACTCTACATCACTACTCACTCTTCCTTCAATCATTCTTACTCCTTTCCATGGCAAGCTGTATGTAGGGCATCACCATCAGCGGTGGCTACTTTCAATCCTCTCGGGAAAATGATCCTATGCGCTGTCACTGCACGGCTAATCGTCTGGAGGCATCACCCTTGGTTGATGGCTACATCCCGTCCTCTCAGTGAAAACGTTCCTATGCTCTGTCACAGCACGGCTAATCATCTGTCGGTTCTCAATCAGGTTGGAATAGAATCCATTGATTCTTTTGCGTTTGTCACTAACGCCCAGCCTTCAGGAGTTTGAAGCTCGTCACAGTCATTCAATACCGGAATCCTACTCGGAATACCACAGACAAGGTTAGACTTTCCGGATTCCCAGGATCCTACTCGGAATACCACAGATAAGGTTAGACTTTCCGGATCCTCATGAATGCCGCCATCTATCTAGCTTATACCACGAAGATTCTGTTGGGGAATCTAAGAGATATGCGCCCGGCCTAAGGTAGAACGGAAGTGGTTGTCAGTCACGTGCGTTCATAGGTGAGAATGATGATGAGTGTCACGGATCATCACATTCATCAAGTTAAGTATAACGTATATCTTGGAATAAGAATAAAAGAGAATTGAATAAAAAGTAATAGTGATTGTATTGAAACTTGAGGTACAGCAGAGCTCCACACCCTTAATCTATGGTGTGCAGAAACTCCACTGTTGAAAATACATAAGTAAAAGGTTCAGGCATGGCCGAATGGCCAGCCCCCTTGAGTGATCAAGAGACCGAATAATCAAAGGCTAAACAGTCAAGAGATTAAACTGTCAAAAGATGTCTAATACAATAGTAACTTATCCTATTTATACTAGACTAGCTACTAGGGTTTACATGAGTAAGTAATTGATGCATAAATCCACTTCCGGGGCTCACTTGGTGTATGCTTGGGCTGAGCTTGATCTATCCACGAGCTGAGGCTTTTCTTGGAGTTGAACTCCAAGTTATGACGTGTTTTGGGCGTTCAACTCCGGATCATGACGTTTTTCTGGCGTTTAACTCCAGACAGCAGCATGTACTTGGCGTTCAACGCCAAGTTACGTCGTCAATTTCCAAACAAAGTATGGACTATTATATATTGCTGGAAAGCTCTGGATGTCTACTTTCCAACGCCGTTGAGAGCGTGCCAATTGGAGTTCTGTAGCTCCAGAAAATCCATTTTGAGTGCAGGGAGGTCAGATTCCAACAGCATCAGCAGTCCTTTTGTCAGCCTTTTTCAGAGTTTTGCTCAAGTCCCTCAATTTCAGCCAGAATTTACCTGAAATCACAGAAAAACACACAAACTCATAGTAAAATCCAGAAATGTGAATTTAACATAAAAACTAATGAAAACATCCCTAAAAGTAGCTTGAACTTATTAAAAACTACCTAAAAACAATGCCAAAAAGCGTATAAATTATCCGCTCATCAAACATGCAAAGGCAGAAATATATTCAGCTTCGGTTGTGGATAGAGCTACTGTGGCTTGTTTTTTTCTTGACCACATGTTAAATGAGCTTCTAAGAAAGCAACACATGGCCAATGTGCTTCTTCTATCCACCCTTTCTCCGGTATAATCTTCATCGCAAAACCCCACTGCACAAAAATCATCAGATTTTGGATATCATAAGCTAGAATCACTAGTTCCCTTAATATATCTAATGATGCGTTTAACGGCTGAAAGATGGGATTCCTTTGGGTGAGATTGAAATCTTGAACATATACCCACACTTTGAATAATATCTAGTCTAGAGGAGGTAAGATACATGAGTGAACCTATCATTCCTCTATACCTTGTTTCATCCACATCTTTTCCATCATCATCCTTTTCAAGTTTAGTGTTTGGATGCATTGGTGTTCCCATTGGTTTGGAATTTTCTAGGCCCAATTTCTTGATTAATTCTTTAGCATACTTTTCTTGGTGAATAAAAGTGCCACTAGGAGTTTGTTTAATTTGGAGGCCAAGAAAGAATGTTAGCTCTCCCATTAAACTCATTTCAAACTCACTAGGCATGAGTTTTCCAAACTCTTCACACAAGGATTCATTGGCCGACCCAAATACAATGTCATCCACATAAACTTGAACTAGGAGAATATCATCATTAGATGCTTTAATAAATAAAGTAGTATCGGTACCACCCTTTGAAAGTGATTTTCCAACAAGAAGGCACTAAGCCTTTCATACCAAGATCTTAGAGCTTGCTTAAGACCATAAAGGGCCTTTGAAAGTTTGAAAACATGATTTGGAAATTTTTTATTTTCAAAACCGGGGGGTTGTGCCACATACACTTCTCTATCAATAAAGCCATTAAGGAAAGCACATTTGACATCCATTTGGAACATTATAAAACCCTTATGGGCAGCATAGGTAAGAAGCAACCTAATTGCTTCCATTATTGCTACCGGAGCAAAAGACTCATCAAAATCTATACCCTCTTCTTGATCGTAACCTTGGGCCACTAATCTAGCCTTGTTATGAACAACTTTTCCATCCTCACCTAGTTTATTTTTGAATACCCACTTAGTACTCGTTACCTTCTTACCATTCGGATGAGGTACTAGTATCCAAACCTCATTTTTGTCGAATTGAGCCAGCTCCTCTTGCATGGCTATGACCCAAGAAGGATCTTCAAGAGCTTACTTCACATTATTAGGATCCATTTGAGACAAGAGAGCAAAGTTGCTTGGTTCGGTTTGCTTTTTGGTTGAGGATCTTGTTGTTACACCTTATGAGGGATCACCAATGATAAAGTCATAAGGATAACCCCTCATGGACTTCCATTCTCTTGGTTTCCGGAGTGATGTTGAGCTTTGATGAGCTTTAGTGGGTTGTTCTGTTCCAGATTCTCTTGCTGGCTTAGGAGACAAAATAGAAATGTCTCCTCCATTCTGATGAGACAAAATTAGACGGACAGATTCTTTATTTTGGGCATACTTGGGATTTTCTTCACTGGCCTTTTTGTTGATAGCATCTTCATAATCTGTATCATCTTCTATCACAGTACTAGGAATTGAATTAGTATCACAAAAAGAAACATGTATAGATTCCTCTATGGTTCTATGTTCTTTGAGGTAAATTCTATAAGTCTTGCTAGTGGTGGAGTATCCAACAAACATTCCCTCATAGGATTTTGGATCAAATTTACCAAGGTTTTCTTTATTGTTAAGTACAAAGTATTTGCATCTAAAAACATGAAAATACTTAAGATTAGGAGGGGTTCCTTTCCATAGCTCATAAGGGGTTTTCTTTAACCCTTTTCTAATGATAGTCCTATTCAAAATGTAACAAGCTGTAGGAAATGGCTCTTTCTATTCCGCACCGGGAATTCCTATCCAATTCGATTAGTAAACTGATGATTCTAGAGCAAATCCATCTCAAATCCTCCAGAAGTTATGCTCAACAGGAAAGTCATTAAGAAGTGCCACAGCACTCTTGCTATTGATCGGACATTCACAATTGCATTACATCACGCACGGCTCCTAAGTGATAAAAGAAAGAAGAACTCATCTTCTTTCTTTTTTGATTACCTTCCTCGCGTATGTATAAGACCGAATCCATTCGATTTAGAATTCTCCTACCTACCCTTAGATGTTATCTAAGGAGGTTAGACTGGTATGGGTGATAGCCTGGTTTGACTTCACCTATCATGGCTGTGTGTTCTAGTGGTTTATTATTGTTTGGGTTCCGGGGAAAACCCGGGCCAACATTCTCATCTATTGTAATACTACAACCAGATATTGGTTTAGTCTTAAAGATTGGTGTGAGATTAAAGTCTCATCCCTCTCTCTAACCGGTCTATCAACCAGACATCTCTGGTACTCCTCTGGTTAAAAGAAAGTACCTGGGAGCCGACCTGGAAATGAACCCCCAATCTCGGGTTTGGTCTTTCATACTAGCACAGCTTCAGGCCATAAAAATTTTGGAATCTCATTTTCACAAAGCATAGCACTAGTCATCTCTTGAAGGCTTCTATTACTTCTCTCAACCACCCCATTTTGTTGAGGGGTTCTAGGGCGTGAAAAGTTATGAGCAATTCCAAAATCATCACAGAATTTTTCAAAGTCTTGGTTTTCAAATTCTTTTCCGTGATCACTTCTCAAATGGGCAATTTTTAAATCTTTTTTATTTTGAATCCTTTTGCAAAGGGTTGAGAAAGCATGAAAAGCATCATTTTTACGAGCAAGAAAAAGTACCCAACCGAATCTAGAGTAATCATCCACCACCACCAAACCATAGTGTTTTCCTCCTAAACTTTGAGTTCTTGTTGGACCAAAAAGATCAATGTGTAATATCTCTAATGGCCTCTTTGTTAAAATTCCATCTTTTGTTTTAAAGGAGGATCTTACTTGTTTGCCCAATTGGCAAGCATCACAAGTAAGATCCTTATCAAATTTAATATTTGGAATTTCTCTAACCAAATTTTTCTTGACTAGCTTAGAAATTTGGTACATGCTAGCATGACCCAATTTCTTATACCATAACCATTTTTTAGATTCAAGAGAGGTAAAACATGTCACTTTTTTATCTTTCAAATCCTTAAAAGTCAATCCATACATATTATTGCACCTTTTAGCCTCAAATAAAATATCTCCAGATTTTTCACAAACAACTAAGCACACAAGCTTTCTAAAAATAACTTCATATCCTAGATCACACAATTGGCTAATACTTAGTAAATTATGTTTCAAACCATCAACAAAAAGAACATCATTTATAAAAGATGAGAAGCTTTTACCAACTTTTCCAATGGCCACTATTTTTGCTTTACCAGCATCACTGAAAGTGACAAACCCTCCATCATACTCATCAAGCCTTATGAAGAAGGTTGCCTTTCCGGTCATATGCCTAAAGCATCCGCTGTCCATGTACCACATATTGTCCCTCCGCTTGGATGCTAGGCACACCTACAAAATGAGCTCAAGTGACCTTAGGTATCCAAATCTTCTTGGATCCTTTCACATTAAACCATCTCCTATGTCCCAAACCATTGTAGTTAAAAATAACTTTGTAAACTTTGTCACCAATCATTCTTTCACCAAAGAAACATTGGATGGAAAAGTGGCCATTTCGGTTGCATAGTCTACAAAATCTTGGAGTTGCTGTTTTGCTAAAGCTTGTTGGGTTTTGAAACATTGTATCATTAGAAAATGAAGCCATGTTTTCAAAATAAGGTTTTTCAACACATTTGAAACTCTTGTGAAACCCCAAGCCAGCTTTATCATAGAGAGGTTTTTGACTAGCCAAGATTTGATTTAAATTTTCAGAACTTTGAGTGAACTTGGCTAAGTCATCTTCAAGGTTTTTGACCTTTTTAAGCAACTCTTCATTTTCTTTAAAAAAGTTTACGTATGCAACAATAGAATGATCACTTTCACAGCTTCTAAGTTGAGCTTTTAACTGCTTGTTTTCTTCAACAAGTTCAATAGCAGTTTCAACCTCCCTTAGTTTATCTTTAAGAAAACTATTTTCAGCTTTAAGAATGGTGATTTGTTGTTCAAGATCTTAGTTATCAAGCAAGAAACATCTAATTTTTTCAGAAAGGTGGTCTATCATAAGATGAAGATCTTCAGTGTCAGGGTTATGAAAGACTACCTGTTCAACGTGATCTGCCATGAGACATGGTTGGGACTTGGTCTCTGATTCTTCATCATCGTCTGAGTCATTTTTCAAGTCCTCCCAAGAAGCCATCAGTCCCTTTTTCTTTTCTTTGTTTGGCTTCTTCTCCTTCTTCAACTTAGGGCAATCAGATTTGAAATGTCCGATCTCTTTGTAGTTGTAGCATGTCACCTTGCTAAAATCTTTCTTTTGTTTTCTTGACCTGCTTGCCTTGCCTCTTTCCTTGAGCTTCACCATTTTTCTGAATTTTTTGGCAAACATCACAAATTCATTTTCAGAGGAATTATCAATGTATTCATCATCCAGGGGGTTAATAACTGATGTAAAAGTAATTCCTTTCTTTTTTGAATCTTTTTTCAAATAAGTGTTTTCGAAAGCAAGTAAGTTTCTTCTCAAGGCATCATATGTCATAGAATCCAGACCACTACTCTCAAATATGATTAATGCCTTAGTTTTCCACTCTTTTGTGAGACATCTCAAAATTCTCCTCATAAGCACAGAATCAGGATACATAATTCCCATAGCATCCAAGCCAACAATGATAATGTTGAATCTTTCAAACATTTCATCTATTGATTCTCCTTCCTTCATTGAGAACATTTCATATTCTCTGTTCAGCATGTCTATCCTGGTCTTCTTCACTATGGTGGTTCCTTCATGAGTGATTTGAAGTTTGTCCCAAATTTCCTTTCCCGTTGTGCATCGTGATACCCGTCGGTATTCCTCGAAGCTGATAGCACAGTTGAGCAAGTTAATAGCCTTGGCGTTGAGCTCTACCTTCTTTCTATCTTCTTCGGTCCAACTTGCTTCGGGTTTAAGAGAGACTACTCCTTCAACACTTGTGGTGGTTGGAAATTGAGGACCCTCCAGGATAATCTTTCAGAGTCTGTAGTCCACTACTTGCACAAAAATCTTCATTCTCTCCTTCCAATAGGTGAAGTTTTTCCCATTGAAAAGAGGAGGTCTGTTGCTTGATTGTCCTTCTATCAGGTTGTAGGACACCATATTTGAGTCACTGTTTTCTACCATCTGGATCTTTTCTCCAAGCTGCAAAGCTTGATCTCTTTGAGCCTAAGCTCTAATACCAATTGATGGTTTCTCAGTGGCTAAGAGAAAGGGAGGTTGAATCTTAGCCCCTTTTTTGCTTAGTAACTCTTGCTGTCTTTTAGAACACTTGAGGAGATATTTCTTGTTTTTGTCTCATGCCTAGTCAAGAGATTTTTTTGTTTTGTCTCATGACCACCCAGGAGATATTTTTCAGTTTTGTCTCCTATGCAGCAGAATCAGAAATAGAGTAGAAGAGAGAGAGAATTACACCAAGATATATCCTGGTTTAGCTGCTACGTGCAATGCAGCCTACATCCAGTCTCCATCACAACAATGATAGAATTTTACTATAATCATCTTTGATTACAAACACCAATTCTCCCTATGAACAACCCTTCCTATCTGGGACAAGTCGAGAATCTAACCCCAACCCTGAACTTGACTTGGTTCACTACCAAGCTTTCAACTGCTAAGTGCTAACCCAACTTGCAAGGGGATTCCCACAGAATTATGATACACAACACTGATGTACAAAGGACCTCTAAGGACATCTATGGCTTTTTCTTTTAATTTTGTGCACTCTGCCTTTTTTTGCTCTATGGCTTTTTCTTACAAACCTTACTGTTTACCTTTTTCCATGAGTCTCAAGACAGACAAAATTAAACAAAAAAAATACAAAATGAAGAACATTGAAGGAGAAGAACTTCTGTTAGCTTAGGTAGCTATGTGAACACTGTGCTTTTCACTCTTTTTTTTTCTTCAAGCCCTGGCTGTTCTCCCTTATTTATAGAAGGGGAAGCCTCTACGGTTGAAACTATTGAACTAAGCTAAACTTCTTCTTTTTCATGCAAAAAATCGGTTCGGCCAGAGAGAGAGGAGAGATAACCAAATGTAAAACCCAACATGCAATTATCTCTGTGTCTTCCCTTGGTCACCAATCTTCATTAATTCTAGCCATCCATCTTGACTTTCACTCCAAGAAGGATTCCTAGCCCTTGATGAGTTCTTGATGATGACAGCTTCATCTACTCTAACTTCTGCATCCTCCATCACGTAGCCACTGTACCTACCTCCTGTGGTGGTTGATCAAAAGCAGAGACAAGCCATGCCTCCAAGGATCTTCTTCCTCTGATCGAGATCATCTTCTTCCTTTTTAGGGTATGGAGAGCTTAAGATTACTTCACCACATCTTACCTTTTGTGGTAAAGATCTTAGCCATAACATACTTCAGATTTTCTTTTTCTTGATGCCATCATTACAATGGGCTTACTACTAGCTTCTTCTTCTTTCAGATGGTAGCTTAAAATTTCTTCCATAGTTGCTGTGAAGTGACCGAAAGCAGGAAGAGAGATGAGAGAGAAGAGAGAAGACTTTCAATGTGATTTGAATGAAGAAACAAAAGTGAATTAATTTTGCTTCTCTCTTGCTTAGTGGCGTAGATCAGCATTCAATGCCATCAAATCAAAATCTCTTTCTCTTTCGTATTCCAATTCTGTTGTCACTATTATAATTTATACAGATGATAAGAGATACAACTCATCCAATTTGCCAAAATCTTCTAAAATGCATTAAAGAATTTTATATGCTAACATAATTTCATTTTGCATGATGAGTCACTTAGTTCTAGAACGAAGGAAATTCAAAAAAAAAAAAAAAAAAACATGTGCTGAAACAAAATGTGATAAGAATATAAAAACAAAAAAAAAGATTTGATCATGTATTTTAGACTTTTTTATTATTTAGTTGTGTTTGAACTGATGGTTTACTCAATAGTTTTATCTTCGATTTATAATTTTTTTTTATTTTCATGAGTTCTTAAATACTACTCAAATTTTTTGTAATGAGAAATATAATAAATATGTGAAAAAAATGTGCAATATTTTTTACTCCAAATGAAAAAGAATAGTTCAAATGCTATATAATAAAAAGATAAAAAAATATACAATATTGTTAAATGTCAAATCGAAAAAAGAAATTCAAAAAATAAAAAATGCATAGCCTTTGGGCATTTAAAACAATAAAAAGGATTTTTTTTTTTTAATTGACACCTTAAAAGAAAATTATGAAAAAGAAGAAACCTCGTGTTGAAGAAGGGGCATGTGAGCTAAGATTAAATTGTGTGTGAAAATTTTTGAAAGCAACTTTGTCTAATGGAATTGAAGGTACTTTAAAAAGTATTTTTATCCTAAATTGAAATGATAATGAGTGTAAAAAAATTGAAGGAAAATATAAATATAGATGTGGATGAAAATTAGGATTTGAAGGGAAATTAGGATTTACATGAAAAATTAATATTTGTAGAAAAAATTAAGATTAAAAATATAAATTATAATTATTAATTATGATAAAAGATATTTTTGATAAAGAAAATAATTAAAAACTTTTTTTCTTTCTACTTTTTAAAAACAATATATTATTATTTTTATTTTTAAAAAAAACGAATATTTTTTTAATAAATTTTTTAAAAAAATACATCCAATCATATTTAAAACTTAATAAAAGTATTTTATTTTTTAAAATGTACATTTTTTCAGAAAAAAAAAAAGCTAATTCAAACAAACATCTAATTTTAAATGCTAAGAAATTGATAAAAGCACACCCTAATTGTTTTGGTTTGGCTTCTAATCAATTTGATTGATGTGTCTTAATATTTTCTTGATTTTTAAAATGTTTCAAAAGTATTTTGGATAGATTTTATATATAAAAACCTTAGTTTATATGCCAATTTCTATCATATTTCATACTTGAAAAAATTTTAGTGTGTGTGAGAGATATATAGATCTAAGTTCTTAATGTGAAATATATCTAAATTTTAAAAGAATTAGCATCTTCAGATATTTGAATTTACTAATGAATTAATATGAGATAGTTACAATGATAAATACATTATTCTTATATTATTAAGAAATCTTTCATTTTAAGTATTACAAATATTAATCTTTTTATAAATATATGAAAAGGTATTTTACAAAATATACGTACCAAACAATTGGCTAAATCTCTTTATATATAGTAGATTCTTTGTATAATGTTGAATACAATAAATAATGTAGTCTTTATATTATAAATTATTATTAAACAAATGTATTTTGATAAATAACCTTGTAAGCACCTTGAGAATTGTTAAACTTTTACTTCACCGCCGTGTAATCTCCTAAATGACTATCTATAATGCGTAAAATGTCGGGATGAGGACAACGAAGGGCGGCAAGGGATGCACAAAACGATAGTAAGATTTTTTAACGATCTAAACCAATTTTTGTTAGTTTATAAACGGTTTTTTTTTTTTTTAATTGGCTGATTTGTTACATAGTTGGCTGAATGAGGATTAGTTATCTATGCGTTTTCGTTATTATTATGAGAAGTATAGGGCCAACTATAGTTTAGCCAAATCAGTCAACTCCCCTCTAATCTTGATTTTGAAATTTAAATAATTCGGAAAAGTATATGTAATCAACTAATAATCAGTCAAGAATGGAACAATATAATTAATTATAATTAGTTTTATTAATTTATAATTTAATTTATTTTTTAAATTATTGTTGACCTCGTTCAAAACATGAGAGAAGATATGTTAGTGATAGGAGAGAATCATAGAACAGATCCTTTGATCATTAATTAGTTGATTCCATGTTTTATTAAATCATATCCAAAATCATCCAATTTACAAGAAAAAGAAATATCCGTGTAAAGTCACCGATGACTCTAATTTACCAATTGACTGATTCTTGGCTTATATAGAGTTGGTTCCGTAGCATTGTTGAAATAATTCAGTTTTGCACCCTTTCGAAATCTGCGTCGTACAATTTAAGTCATAAATCCTTCTGCCATCCGTTGCACCATTAACGTCTGCCTCCTCCCACCCATCGCACCGTCGTCGTGTCTTTGGTGCACCACCCTTGTCGTGCGAATCAGCTCCCTCTCCAGTCCTCCGTCACGTGTAGTCGCCTCTCCCCGCGCGTCCTCCTTTGTAGCTGTTCCACGTCACCGGCATCCATCAGGTGGTCATCCTTTCCATTACAACATCATGGGCTTCATCCTCGCCATCGCGCCGCCTCCATCACCGTTCACACAGAAGCATTTGCAAAGGATCAAACCCGCCATCATGTCGTCGATGCAATGTTCGGAGCTTTCTTGGATCTCGCCCGTGAAGCAGGCCAACAAGGGTCGCTACACGATTCAGCTCCCTTTCACGTTCTCTCTCGCGTCCTATCTCCGATCATTGTGTGATTCGCAGCTGTCATCCTCTCTCTTGCATACATTATTCTTCTTCTTAGTTTTAGATAATACTTTATACTAATTTTAAATGTTTCTTTTTACTTAAGTATGGATATTTTTTTTTTTATGTTTTAAATGTTTTTTATTTTTTATTTTAGATGTTTTTTTAATAATTTTAATATTTTTTTAATTTTTATACTTTTTTTAATATTTTATTAGATGTCTCTTTCTATTAGATTTTAAAATTTTAAAAAGATTTTGGATATTTCATTTTTATTTGTTTTTGAATGCTCTTTTTATTAGAAATTTTTAAAATGAATTTACAATGATTTTGGATGTTTGTTATTATTTAGTGTTAGATTGTTTCTTTTAGATTTTGAATTTTTTTTTCCATTAGATTTTGCATGTTTTTTATGATAATTTAAATTCATATTTTCTAAAACAAAATTCAAAAAAAAAATCTAGTTGACTGTACTTGAGTATACCCTAGTTGGTTATTTAATGGGATTGTATTATTATATTCTATTTTTATGTAGAGCAGTTAATATGAATTTCAATAGAACTATTCCTCGCTCCATTGCCTATTTGTCTAACATCAATAGTTTGGCTTGAAACTTTGGTGAAAGATGTTAGGTTCCTCTAAAATTTTGGCTGCTTATTTGACTTGGTTTGTTTGGCAGAATGGCAAATGGCAATCAGCTGTAATTGCTGATGAAGAACCAAATATTCCTATGTGGAATCCTACGCTGTACAAACTTCCTCTAGTTATCATTGTGACAAATAGCTTTATACACCGCAAAACTTGATTTTAATCTAACCAGCCTACTCTACTTGCCATATATAAATAGTTTGCAAGCTACTCAACGATATCCTACAAAAATATCTGTGGCCCTATAGTAAGAATTTTGAATAAATCGTCCAAGTAATGAACTTTTCTTTCTTGATTCTATGATGGCGTTTTGTAATTGGCTTTAAAAACACAAAATTTAGTACTAATGAAAGTTTGTTTCTATTTTTAGCATTGCTAAGCCCCCTTGTTTGTGCAACTGTCATGACACTGATGCCTGTATGTGAACTTAAATGATCCTAATGGTAAGATCCTTTGATCTTTTTTTTTTTTTTCAAATCAATTAGTTAATTTTAAAATTGCGTAATCATTGTTTTGATAATGACATCAATATCTTTGTTTGTTCTGGTTATGATAAGCCATCAATATTTTTTAGCCTCGAGTATATTTTTGTTTATTTTTTAGGGTTTCCACTTATATTCCATGTTATATGATTGGGTTTAATCTTTTTCTAACATTTAGATTTTATGGCTCGCTAGTTTGGCAAAGGATTATGAAAATAAATAGAAAATCAATGTTATTTTGTATTCAAACTTTTAGTTATCTAAGAGACAGAGATTATCTTGGCTAATTGTTATTATATTCTTTTCTATTTGTTATTGATAAATAAAATAAAATTTGGAGGCTTTTTTTTTCATGCTCTTTTGTTAGATGTATTATATTGCCAATATCTAGAATATCAAAAATTGTGGGCCAATATATTTTACAACATTTTTGTTAAATTTAACTTCATGTTTGCTGTGGCTATTTTTTTCAATACAGTATTTCACACCATGGCTAATTAGACAATGACCATAGCTATTCAAAGATTTTCACGATTCTTAAAACCGTGGCTAATAGCGTCAAATATGTAACAAAATAAAAATCAACCCTCTAATTGTCCACAGTTCCTCTTTCATAGCTATTTTGGGTTAGTCACAGTTTTTTCAAATTTTAGCCACCGCTTTAACCATCATTAAATCGTGCTTTTGTTGTAGCTCCAAGCCCTCCAACTATAGCTAATGCCAAATAGTAAGGTGGTTTTATGTATTTTATATCATTGCATAGTTTATTTTTTAGTTGGGACGTAATTTGAACAGTTCTACCTTTTAATTGTTTTTAAATGTTCAAAATAAAAAAATGTAACAATTATCTAATATTACTAAATTATTGAACTTATCCTTTTTCCTTTTTTTTCTTCCCTTTTATTTGTGCGTCCCCATTCGATTATTTTAGGTTGGTGGATCAAATAAATCGAATAAACCATATAGCCAATTGAACAACCCAACCAAATGACAATAATTCAGCATAAACTATACTTTGTATTATTTCAAGGAAAGATGCAATTCAGAAGAATGCAACATTATTAACAACGTAAGATGACATATTTAATCAGAACTTCCATCAACAAACTTCTACTTCACCCTTTGAAGCTTCAACGGCATCATCACTTTTATCCGCTTTGGCTTTTTGGTCATCAAGATAATGTTGATAAATATAGGAAATGAATCCCCATATTGCTAACAACAAAGCAACAGCTTTAACACCGCTGAACTTATCATGAAAGAAGAAAACAGCAAGAACTGGAACTATAGGCAAGGACAAAGTGCTTATAAGATTGGAGAACAATGAAGACACCTCCAAAATCAACCCTATCATACCAATTGAAAATACTTGCCATGTCACAGCAATCCAAACCAAAGTCATTACATATGACACACTCCCCTTCTGGTAACTTTGCATTTCATTGTGCAAAGTTTTCCATTCCCCGCTCGCGAACAATCCCACGACACAACCGGATGTAGCAACAAAGGAAGGGTAGATTTGCATGCCCAATATAGAAGAAAATGTTTTCCTCTTGATGACTTTGTCAAATGAAAGTTGCATCAGAGAGAGGTACAAGGAGAACACAGCAGATGCAAAAACAGTGCACAAGAAGCCTATTATGTACTTCCCTCTTGGGATACCAGACGATTCGCTAGAATCAGAGTTGATTGCGAGCAGGGAAGCCGATATAGTAAGAAGGACTATGGAATTGAATATGAATGCTGTGAATTTCTGGGAATTGAGGAAGTAAGAGAATAATGCATTGAAGGCTAGTTGAGTAGCACATAGTAGGGAATATGTGGAAACAGGTAGATATAGAAGTCCATATGAATACATCAAGTTATCACCAGTTAATAGAAGTCCAAAGCCTATGTAGAGGAGAATTAAGGAGGAAACTTTTGGTTTGGTATTTTTAAAGGAATCTTTGTTGTTGTTGTTGGATTTGGATTGTGGTGATGACGATGAGAAGTAAAAGAGCAACGGAAGTAACACCGGGAAGCCGGCCGATTGAACAAATGTCGACATCCATTTGCTGTTGCCGCCTTTGTCGAAGTATAGCCTTCCTAAAAGGACAGCAGCAGATTGGCCTGCTAGGAGAAAGATTATGTATACAGAAACACAAAACCACTTTCTGTATCTTTTTAACATTGTTTGTTTCTTTAGTTGGTGTTGATGAAAGACAGAGGTTCTGTCTTTGCTTGAATTCTTCTCTGAGGAATAACATCAAACATGTAACAAGCTACGATCAGTTGATTCAGTTTAACCTTCTATAAACTCTATAATTTACAAAATAATTGAGAGAAAATTAGAAGCAAATTGCAATAATCATAAGAAAAGTAAGTATTAACAATTGAAACAACACGACACGTATTTCTGTTGAAACTATTTTATCAGTTGTTTTATACTCACGTGAGACTGATAGTTAACCAAAGAGAATTAATAGTTTAATATTTCGTACTACTCCAATCAACTATAATAATAATAATAATAATGACCAAACTAGTAACTAATTCTAAGTTATCTTACTAATCCTATAATTCATGGTACATCACTGAGAATCTGATATATTAAATAATAGAATTCACTCATTGTTAGCTTAATTATAATTGTTTAAAAAAAAACTGCTTATGCTGTTGTCAAGCTGATGAAACTAAGATAGAAGGTAAGACACACGTAGTAGTGTTCAATCTAATAAGCTCTGCTTTTTTCTTAAGTTTCAATCTTATAGAATAATAGCAATACAGTAAGATGAAAAAGTGATTCTGTTAAGTTCTTAATTATTTCTCTTTCAAGATTCCTAAAGAGAGGTACAAAAAGGAAACAAAAAAGGGGCGCGGGGGTGATGAGAGAAATCTAGAAATCCAAGCAAATTTTGAGGGAGAAACCAACCTGTAGTTTCTAACTGGAGCTCTTGAACTATCTCCATGAAAGCAAGAAAATTAAATTAAAAGTGCACCAACCTATATATTGTGAGAGATGATAAGCTCAAAGATATTTTGAAGTAGTGTTTACACTTTGCAAGTAAAATATGAGTGAGTGATGGATTGTGCAGCCAATGTTGAAGTTATTTTAAGAGAGAAATGAGATAGGAAGAAAAAACACTAATAACGAGACACAAAATGTTTAGTTTAATTTATGTGAATTAAATAAAAATATTAATAAAATGAGATCGACAAAGCATTAATAAAAAAGAAAATTTGTTAAACTATCATTAATATAAATGATAATAAATAACATATTTATATTTTTAATTATAAACTAATATTAAAAAGTTCAATACTTTATACATATATTGTCCCTGATATTTATGAATTTTTTAAAAATATTTTAATATCTAAATTTATTCAATTTCGTACAAATATTTTAGTTGGAGTTAAATTCTAAAAATAATTTTTATATAAATTAAAAAGATTAGAAATAAAATTAAATATTAAGATTATTTTTTAACTAAAATCACATATGCTAAGGAAAAATACATTATATATATATATATATATATGTATATATATATATACACTACTCTTTTAGATTGTAGGAAGAAATTTCAAGATGAAAATGACTTTGTTGTAGTAATATGAATTTGAAACTTTGAATTGACTTTGCTGTAGGGGCTTGCAAGTAGGCAGATAGAGCTCAGCAGCAATTTTTCATATGCCCAAACTATCACCTTAGATATTTTCTCGGAGAAATGTTAGGGGCTAGCAATTTTAGTATTTTGTAACTATTAATTAGTCATTAATAATATTTTTAATGGTGTGAAATTATATCTAATAGTAAAAAATCATTCACTTTTATTTTGATGATTAAGTGTTAGCCAAAAAATACAAAAATTGCTGGGCCTAGTCTTTTCTATTTTCCTTATCTATGAATAGGAAAAATTAGAACTATATTAGTAATCAAACTAATTGAAATAGGATACAACTGCCACCAGTGATTTTAACGATACAATAATAATTATTACCTTTCGTTTTCTCCATTGAAATATGAGTGAAGTATTTAAAAAGTAGTAATCAAATGAAACAAGGACAGTCACCAAAAAAAAAAAATGAAACAAGGACAGTAATATTTAACAAAGTTTAGTTTTACTTTATTTTTCTTTACACAACCTTTTTGGAAACTACAGACTAGTCTGTGAAGATTCTTATAAAAGTATGAGATTAAAAAGAAGAAAATAATAGTATGTCATTTTGTGCATGTTTATTTTTGAAATTCCGTATTATGTGCCGAAACGGAAGAGGCAAACACAACACGTCGCCCGCCCATGTGTGTATTTTTGCCTAAATTCCGCAATCGCCATGCTTTTCTATCTCGGTCAAAATAAAAGTTTTAAATTAAAATCAAAACTATTTGTGTACCATGCATCAACGATAAAGTGTGTGTTTGGTTTGAGATTTATAAACGAAAGTTAAATTGATTTTAATTAAAAATAAATTGGTGTTAATATAATTTATATTTAATAATTTTATATTAAAATAAATTATAATAAAATAAATATTATTTGAATTATATTATTTAAAATTAGTTTTATATAAGAAATTACTAAAAAATATATATTTAAATAATAATTTTATATTATTTTATTATTTAATTTTATATATTTTAAATAAATTTTATTAATTAATTTTATAATAAAAATTAATATTTATTTATTAAATTAAAAATAACATATAAAATAGACAAAATATACCTTATATATATAAAAAAATAATATATAAATAATATATCAAAATATACTTTATTAAATTATATTATTCATAATTTTCTAGTATTCTTAGTATTTTATTATTTAGTACTATTTTAAATTATAAATTTTTATTATTTATGCTCCGGTCATTAGTTATAGTTAATTTTTATTTTTTTAATTTTTTAATAAAATTAATAATTTATATTATAATAAAATTACAATAATAAACATAATATACATGAATTATAATTAAAAATTTAACAGAGCCAAATAAAACATAAAAAAATTCATACAAAACAAAAATAAAGGACAATAAAAAATAAAATAAGAGAACTCATATAAATAAAAGAGTAAAGTGTCGTTTTTGTCCCAACGTTTGGCATAAGTCCCAAATTTGTCTCTAACGTTTTAATCGTCCTATTTAATTTTCTAACGTTTTAAAATTGACTCAATGTTATCCTGCTGTTAGGGATCCGTTAAAAAATTGACGGTGGGACAAAATGGAGACGATTTTAAAACGTTAGACTTAAATAGGATGAAAATGTTGGGACAAAAACGATACATAGAAATAAATTTTAATTTTATCCTTCAATGTATGATATCAATTTTTTACTATACATTTTTAATCACATCAAGTAAATTACACTTAATCATATTACTTTTATTCTAAATAAATTAATTTTTTTTATAATTTTAGTCTTAAAGATTTTTAGTTATCATTAAATATTTGTAAAATGACTAGTATATAAACTTGCATAAAAGAAAAAAATAATATATATATACAATAAAATATAAAGTATACCTTTTATCTCTAATGTATCAAAATTCTTTAAAATTATAAAAAAGTAAATTTATTTAAAATAAAAGTAATGTAATTAAGTGTAATTTACTTAGATGTAATTAAAAAATAATTAAATACGATGTACAATAAAAAATTGATATTATTGAAAGATAAAATTAAATTAAAATTTATTTTTATGTATCGTGTTTGTCCCCAACGTTTTTATCATATTTAAGTCCCTAACGTTTTAAAATCGTCTCAATTTTGTCCCGCTGTCATTTCTGTTAACAGATCCCTAACGACAGGACAACATTGAGTCAATTTTAAAACGTTAAGAACTTAAATAGAACGATTAAAACGTTAGGGACAACAATACAATTATATACATAAAAAATCTGAGTACTAAAGAGTCAATTAAAATAAAAGACAGAATTAGTAAAAAAAATAAATTTAATAAATTAATTGTCTAACTAATTATATCTCAAAGAAAAAATGGTAACAAAAATATAAAAAGAAAGCATTTGAAAAAGGAGTGCTAGAGGGCAGTAAATTGTGTGATTTGTAGCCATTAATTAGTTATTATTGATGATTTTAATGGTGTGAGATTTCATCCAAAAGTAAAAGATCACTCATTTTGCTTTTACTGATTAACTGCTGGCCAAATTTCAATAAAACTGCTGGCCCTAGACTTTTCCTTCAAAAAATTTAAACGCACTTTTCTCTTTTTTATGGCTAAACCAAACAGTAAACACAACCTAATTTAGTCATTGTCACGAGGCACCCGTACAGGGTGGCGCGATCCTCCGGAGATAGAGAAAATGAAGAGATATTTTTTTATGAGAATTTGTATTATGAAATTTAGGGTTGTTATTAACTAATTTTTTCATAAAAATAAAATAACTGATTGAATGCCAAGAAAGATCTGTATGTGTGATACTAAAATTTAAGTTTTGGAGTTGATTATAAATAGAGAATGTATTAGTATATCTTCTATCATCCATTTTTAAAAGATTTTTTTATTTTTACATTATTTGTATATTTAATTTTATTGGTTCTAAAAAGTATATATTATTTATTTATTTTATATTGTGATAATTTTATGACAAAAAAACATTTATTTTATATTATTATTTTGTTATAAAATTTAAATTTAACCGACACTCATGATTAAATTTGGAATAAAATCTTAGGAATATTAGAAGAAATAATTTAATCGGTACTTAATTTTTTTTATTTCTATCATAGGCTAATGTGAAAAAAATTACTATATTATATAATTATATTGTTTATTAGAATTATTTATTTTAATAAATAAAATAAATATAAATTTACCAAAATAAATAATTTACAAGTATTTACCGATTTAAATTCTCTTATTATTTTGATAACTAATTTTTGTCAATTCGATTGGCAAAAAACTAATATACATTTTTTTAATATATTGAAATGAGTATATATTTGTTAAATATTATATGTTTTACGTTAGAAAATCAAATTCATTCCACACTCATGATTAAACTTAAAATAAAAGTTTAGGAATATTAAAAAGATAATTTAATCGGTATTTTAATCTCTTTTTAATTATAATAATATAAAATTATTTATTCTTTTGTTTAATTTATATTTTTATTTCAACAAAAAATAAAAAATAAAAAAGTAAAGTATAATAAAATTTTAACCAAAAGATTTGGGTTGTAAGTTGTAACAAGCCTTGGAAAGAAATATTAATAATAATAATAATACAGTAATAAAAACAGTTCTAACTCGATTGAGTAGGGTTTTTATTCGATTTAATGCAAGTAAGATCGATAAAATATGAGTAGAATTTATTTGGGAGTTGGGTTCGTATTTAGGATATATCCTATCCAGATTTTTAATATAATATATATTTAAAAATTATATTTATAATAAAAGAAGTGGATATTAAACCCATAATATTTTTTAAAAAACTTAAAGTAATCATTAAGTTAATTATTTCAACTATTAATTTAGTATATTTGTTATATAAAGAGTAATATTATGAAAATTTGAAGTTGAAAAAAAATGACAAAATATTTATTTTTATTTGTGTTATTTTAATTTTATTAAAATTTTAATAATTATATTATTTATAATTTTATGTTGGATTTCTTTAAAATTTTATTGTTTTTAATTTGAACTTAAGTTTTTATTTTATTAATTTGTATAAAATATAGAATTGTTAAATTTTATATTTACTTAAAAAAATTTAATTTTTATACTAATAGAATTGAATAAGATAGAATTTTTTAAGATACACGTAGAATGAAAATTAAAAAAATTTTAATCTACAAATAAAATAGAGTTAAATTTTAAAAAAATTTTAAGTTACAGATAAAATTAGAATAAATTTCAAATCCTATCCTACTTTATTTATTGTCGGCCTAAGTACGACAAAACATGGGAAATGAAATCAATTAACCTTTTCAAAGAAACATAAATAAATAAATAAAAGCAAGAAAAAAAAATGACACGTAGTGGTATTCATGCATGATGCATCCTACACCAGATTATATTCATATACAAATACAACACAATATTTGAAAATGTGTTTACATTCAGTTCTTAAAATTCTAGGACTCATTTAAGTATATTAGTATATTACTATTACACAACACACTTTATTTCAGATTCATTTCCAAATTCCACTTATTTTTTACTTTTTTTATTTTATTTTACACATTTTATTCTTCATTCTTCTTGCACAACACTTTTATAAATACAATAACACTTTCAAACCCCTGTTAGGCTGTTATGCATAAACTCTTCATACATAGCTTCACATGCTTATAATTTAGTGTTAATACATGCACAATTCAATCCATGTAATAATAACACTAAAAAACAATAAGATGATGCAAGTTGACTTGAAGATGATCTTCCTACATTCATAAAACAGCGCCAAAACAATGTAATTTTTTTATCTTATTTATTTTTTGAGAAATTCTCCACATACAAGCATTTATTTATACAAATCTTTACAAGTCATTATATTAACGCGTTTGAATCATTACTGTACGTTCTTCTTCCTCTTTCTCTTCTTCTTCTTCTTTTTTCTTTCGTTTCTTGCCTTCTCTTTCTCTTTTTTCAACTGTTACTGCACAATTTCACTACACCATCTTCTTCTTCTTGCTGCACGTTCTTCTTCCTCTTCCTCTTCTTCTTTTTTTTTCATTTTTTGCCTTCTCTTTCTCCTTCTTCATTTACGTGCTTTGCTCTCTGTTTTTTTCCTCGATTTCCATTGTTTTTTGACATCAAGCTCTGAAATCGTTTTTGAAGAAGAAGAAGCAGCAGAAGATGAAGAGGAGAAAGAGAAAGAGTTCTGAATTATGCATAAGGTGTACTTCAACGAATTTTGGGTGTATTTCTTAAATCTTTTAGGGGTAGTTTTGTAATCCTTTGGGTGTATTCTATAATCGTTTGGGTGAATTCCTGTAACCGTTTGGGTGTATTTCTGTAATCTTTTGGGTGTATTTCTATAATCGTTTGGATGTATTTCTGTAATCATTTGGGTGTATTTCTGAAATTCCATTATATTCAAAACGATTTTAAAGCTTGATTTCAAAAACCATGAAAATCGAAAAAAACGAAGCAAGAATACCAGTGATAAATGCAAGTAAAACAACTAATGAAAAGGCGAAGAAGAGTCGTTTGAGTGTAGCGCTTTGGAAACTGAATAACGCATTAAAAGGCCCGTATGTGTTATATATGTTTAAAAATGTTAAATATAGGAGTTGAACCAAGGACCTTAAGCATGTGCAAAAGGTCCCTAGCCACTAAACCAAGGTTACTTATGTTATTTATGAGATATTTGTGTCATTATAATGTTTCTTTTTATCAACCCGCGGGTAGGGTCGAATACCCGTGGGTTAAGCGCGGGTAGGGTTAGGGTTGGGTGTTTCTCAACCCGCGAATAGGGTAGGGTTGAGTGTTAGTTAAAAACTCAACCCGCGGGTAGGGTTAGGGTTGGGTTCAAACCCTACCCTACCCTACCCATTGCCACCCCTAGTAGCAACTTATAAGACTTGTAAGTCAAAAAGACTTGTATGTGTAATAGGCCTCTTATTTTTTATATTACATTCATACACTTTCCTATTTGTTATTATTTTTTACTATTATTCTTTCTATTAACAGCAATCAAATTAAAAGATAACATTGCAATAACAATTAATTCATGGAATTATTTTTTATTACACCATAAATAACAAAATATAAAATTTTATATATTTTGTTACACAAAATTATATATGGCAAAAAAAACAAAACAAATTAATTTTAATAATAACCTGTTTGTTAGAACATCTCCAATGGGAGAAAAAATTGAAGCTGAGTTACTGTCTGTCAGAAGGAAAGAAGGCTTATGCGTTGGAGTGGGAAGAAAAAAAATTTTTGCACGAATTTCAAGGAGGAGGAGTCCCTCTGAATAGGGACTCCTGTGAAACAATCAACATTTGCCATTTGGCACGTTAATTAGAAAATAAATAATTATATATAATATTAATTAGCTAAATAGGTATATTAAATAATTAAATAATAATTAATTCAATAATAATTGTAATAATTAATTATATTAAATAATAACTAATTAAGTAATTAAATTATAATTAATTTATTAATAATTATAAATAATTAGATTAAATAATTAAATTTTTATTTAATTAATGATTTATATTAATTATTTATATCATAATTAATATTAAATATTATTTATAGTATCGTATTAAATTATAATTAATTAAATTTACTTACATCAAAAAATAAAATTTATTTTATATTTTTCCAAAAAAATGTCCAATTTTAAAATAGGCAGCAATATAGACAATTGAAAGAGGACTTGATTAAACACATATGACAATTTTACAATGTTTGTCGTCAACTATAGAATTTAATTATGTTTTTCTTTGTATTAAATAATTTTACAAATTAGTGTAATCCCGAATTATATATTGTGTATTATTGTTATATATGAATTTAGTTAATATTAATATCTTTTAATAGTGAATTATTTTTAAATTTAAATATTTAAATTACATTGTTAAAAAAATTAATTACATTAATTTCAAATATCTTAATTAATTAATTAAGTGGAACCACAACAGGACTAAAGTTAGTTCCTCCTAATGGAGAAGTGAGAGATGCTTTGAGTTCCTATTTACTGTTTATGACGCAAAAGCTGATGTAAAGTTATTTTTATGACAGGTGAACCATAAACAAAAACTGGGATGAGTTCCCTAATGAAAATGGTCTTAATTCCAATTATACATAGAAATATGATCTATTGAAACATTTGAGACGCAGTGCTAAGTGCTAACAATGATAATGCTCTATAATAAAAAATTTTCTTTTACTTTGATAATGATATTTCTCTCAAATAATTCTTATAAAAGTAATGCCTTCACCTTTTTTGTATTCTTTTTTTCTCTGTTTATTGAAGAAGAAAAACAAAATGCATTATTACACGCTATAACTATCCAGTTCACTTGTCATTTATTTTTTTTCTTTTGGCATGATCAGGTAACACCCGCTCTATTATGTTCATCATGCATTTGATTTTCTTTGGCCAATTATTTGAGTTTGGATTTTGTGATTTTTTTGATTTTTTTCAATCAAAGTCTTCTGTATTCTTAGATGGATGAATTGTGACTTTTTTAATGGAGAAAGAGCAACAAAGGCGGGTTTGGTACGTTGGGGATCGAAACCCTGAAGGTACTATTTATATTTGAGCATAGCACCCATTAAATCCTAAAGTCCAAATAAAATAGCATCTAAAGTCCAAAAGATAATATATCTAAAATCCAAAAGATAATTATTTAAAGAACAAAAGATAATATCTAATTTTATTCTCATTTAATTCCAAATCAAAAGTAATAATAACTTATTCAATTTAACATTTATAACAATAAATGAGATCACCATTATATAAGTCATTTAATTTGAAATAGCATAATTTGTGATTATAATTAATATATGTATTGCCCACAAACAAATTAAAAAATTAAATAATTTTCTAACAATCTCCCACTTGGATTATACATATATTATTTCTTGACATAATCACATCTTATAAACTTTATGCGCGGATCTGAATGCTATTTCCCTTATTACTTTAACAATCTGGTCCGTCTCATATATTAGATATGGAATCACTGCAACTTTTATCGCATTAAATGTCGTGACTAAACCACGACAATCACCATCCTAATATACTTAACGACATAGATCAAATTTGGATGAATAATATGGAAATTACATGCCAAGTGATCTCATGCATGTCTATTTCTAGCTGGTCCAATTTTAAAACTTTATTGAGATCAAACACAATACAAATATTGCAAAATGAACATTTCACATAACATGAAATAAACCATCAACTTAATTCTGCAGAAAAATAATTTAATATTTGTCATATGACATATAGCATAAAATAAACTCCTACTAAACCAAAGCATCACAAATATTGACACCCATCCGAGCAGTGTGCTCATGAAAGACTTTAGGGATCAATCCCTTGGTTAATAGGTCTGCTAGCATATATTATATTCCTATATGTCCTATGAAAATTTGTTTTTCTTAAACTTTCTCCTTGACAATTAAGAACTTGATGTTTGTATCCTTCGATTTTGTCAAGCTCTTATTGTTGTTGGAGTATAGTACTACTGTCTTATTGTCACAAAATATTTTTAATGACCTTTTAATGTCATCTACTATACGAAGTTCAGTGACAAAGTTTTGCAACCATATGCCATGAATTCGGATTCAGAGTACCTAATGATCTCCAAATTTTTTTATCTTTGATAAATAAGCATGTAATCCTTTGTTCTCTTTAAATAATGCATTACGCGTTTAACAGCTATCTAATGATCCATGTCCGGGTTGCTCAAGTATCTATCCAACGCTCCCACTATAAATAATATATCGGGACGTGTGCAGACTTGAGCATATATTAAGCTCTCTAGTGTTGATGCATAAGGTTTATCATGTATTGCTGTCTTCTCAAGATCATTTTTAGAGCATTGCTTGAGACTAAACTTGTCTTTTTTAGCTACGGGTGTATCCATCGGTCTATAACTTTCCATGTCATATCTACTTAAAATCTTTTTGATATAGTCCTTTGGTGATAATTCAAGAATACCTTGAGAGCGATCTCTTGGTATCTCAATTCCTAATATAAAAGTGACATCACCAAGAATTTTCATTTCGAATTTGTTCAAGAAATTTCTTAATTTCATGCAACAAGCCTATATCGTTACTGGCAAGTAGAATGTCATCAACATATAAGACCAAAAAGATGTATTTACTTCTACTAAACTTGAGGTATACACACTCATCTATAATATTTACCTCAAAACCATATGAGGTAATGACTTGATTAAACTTGTGATACTATTAACGGAAAGCTTGTTTGAGACCATAGATAGATTTTTTTCTTTCTCTGTTGGATCTCCTTAATGACACTTCTTGATGTTGTTGAGCTTACTGTATGGGTTGGGATTGAGGAGGATTCTTATTATTTTCCTGTGCTGTAGCAGTATCTTGAGCAACAACGATATTCTCATTGTTCTCTTGTACTGTAACTGGATCTACAATAGGATTTTTATTGTGCTCTTGTACTATAACTGTATCTTGAATAATAATAGGTACAAAGACTTGATCATTATCAGCTATAGAATCCTCATCAAAAACAACATTCCTAATATTTTCTTTCCCCCCAAACTCAACATCCTCAAGAAATCTCGTATTTCTCATTTTAAAAAATAGACCTTGATGCAGGATTGTAAAACTTGTACCTCCGTGAACGCTCAGTGTAACCAACAAAGTAGCAACTAATTATTCTTGAGTCCAATTTTCTTTCATGCGGCCTATAAGGTCGCACCTCAGCTGGACATCCATAAATGTGCAAATGCTTTATACTGGGCATTTTTCCAATACAAATTTCAATTAATACCATGGTGAGTGGATATCGTTTCCACAAGAATTAACGGATTGAGGCAGACAACGTATAATTAAATATCTAATTAGATCGATCAAACCTTAGATTTTGGTTTGTGGATCTTGAATAAAAGAAGAAACAAAAGAAAAGACTTGGGAGAATGCTTGAAGTTAGAAGAAAATCAATTGATAAGAATGTTGAAGGCTTTGGAGATGTTTGATTCTTGGAAGAACAATGTTTATGCTTTCTTATTTAATTCATGCAAAAATCTTTTCACAATAAATTATTTATAATCAAACTCAAATCCATTGGTAATTTAATTTCTCTAAACCCAATTAATTGCCAATCTCCTGATCAACTAATCAAGAGAAGAGGTGAAGAACAGTTTTGATTTTAAGCCACACAATCTTCAAAAACTATCAATAACCGAATTATATGTCACTTATTTGAACTAGATCTAGATAAGTGAAGATTATGAGATGAGTTTTAAACTAATTACAAAATTAATTTTTCCAAATATAAAACCAAGACAGAATTAGAATATTTCCTAATAGTTCTAACCTTTAGTGATAAAGAACAAAACTCAATCTTGAAAAAGTAATGAAGCATGAATTAAAATAAAAAAAACACGTACATTATTAATCCTAAAACTAGAGCTTCTAACTTTTAACGGAGGAGGTTTAGTGATTCATGATAAAGAAAAAACTAATCCTAATGATGAGAAAGATGTGTGATCTGATGGATTGGGATCCAAAGATCCTCCTCTCGATTGCCCTCTCTTGTGAATATTGTTTACTTATTTATATCCTAAGTTCTATCTAAAATTCAAATTCAAAAACTAACTCTAATCTTATGTTTAGCAAAGATAAGATAACTACCTACTTAAATACAAATCAAATCTTAACAATAATTTAAATCTAATCTAGAAACGAATCCTAGCAACCAAATCTTTGTCTTTCTAGGAGGAATTAATGATGACTAATCTATTGAATCTTAAATCTTCAGATGATATTAAGGCTTCTTATGATTTGTATGATTGAGATTGGACCTTAATAATATTGTAGTGTCGTACCCTGGAAGTTGAATCCTTAGGAATGCCGGGCTTACATCCTCAAATTCGGGTGTTGGCCCATTTAATCCTCCAGGGCTTCATGGCCGCCGGGTATTCATCAAATTGGAGGAGGGCCATCGGGCATGTGTGCCAACATGGGGAAGGCTATCAGGCGTGTGGAGATGGCCGCCAGACTTGCATGCTGGGCCGCCGGGTGTCCATGCTGAAGGCTGGGCATCCGGTTCTTATGTTCCTTGGGTCTGGTTGGGCTTTTTTGAATCGGTTTTGTGTTTTCTTGTTAAAAAGGCTTTAATTCTTAGTTATTTTGAGATAAAAACTCTTAAAAACACAAAGATACTAACACAACTCCAAATACTTGATTATTTATGAAATTTTATTAGAAAACATAAGAAATTTGACTTAAAATCTAAGAAAATAAATGAAAAAGAATCCTAAAAACTACTCAAGATGATGTGTCATTAGTATGCCTTTTGCAAACCATTGTGTACATATAAATAACTTGCAATTTGGAGGGAAGTTTAAATTTTTGAAAATTTAAATGATAGCTTACATGTAACACCCTATCACACAAAATTTTACGCTTAAGTTGTAAATCAATGGCAGCGAGGTATTACTGCACTTAGATTTAATGTGTATGTGTGTGTGTGTTAAAACTAGGAGTAGTCCATAAGAAAAACTCGAACATCGTAAGTCGTTACCACACACATTATGCCAATAAGCATCGTATATAAAAGCTGAAATATCAGAAGTTCGATTAAGAAAATGCATATTAGAGTTTATACATAATAGGTGCTAGTCTCAACTCCCGAAGAAAGACCGGCTAAAATTTTACATCACTAGAAAAATTACAAAATAATAAGCCTATCTCTCCAATAAAAAATCTCTAAAAGGAATTAAAGTCATATATAATACAATTTCAAAAGGGGGGAGAATTCTAATGTCAAAATAAAATCCTAAAAAGTAATCATCTTCGCTTCATCACCTGAATCCCGCATCCTCACTGAGGTGCGTAGTGATCTGTATCGAAAGATAAAATAACAACAATGGGTGACAATCTAAAAGTTTTCAGTAGAGTAACAGTTCCAAATAATGACTACATAAGAAAATATGAACCCTCTAGACAATTCTAATCTGTAAACTTTATTGGAATTTGAGCTTAGAATCTTAATTAATCTGCACAGGGTGAACTTGCTAAGATTTAGGTATCTTAAAATAATTGTGGCCTCATCAATCCCCAAATCATTGTATTAGTGTATTCGTCTTATAACTTTCCAAAGGAACCATGCACAATGTAACAACCCAATTTTCAGTATGTCTAAATCAT